>NW_027496267.1:0-108855 GCF_021521415.1 Bidens hawaiensis | reverse complement strand
AGTTCGGGGCTGAAACTATAGATGATCCAACGGATTTTCCAGCTCCATTCAGAGATGGTGCATTTCTCCGTATGGGCTATTCGGGTCCATTGGGTGACACACAGAGGAGAAAGGGGTTCTTACTGGATCAGTGGCGTTTTCTGATGCACTTAATGATTGTGTGCATGTCGGGTCGTAAAGCTGGGACTGACGGTATGGGGTGCAACGATGCAATCAGCAATGACAGCACTGACTTACAACAAGCCCTACTGCTTCAGTCAGATGTGTTTTACGAAATCGATCGTCAAAGACGCGCGGATCGCTCGTGAAAGATTCTTAATGTACCCAAGATTCTTACAGATGATCTTGAATCATGTAGCCCCTACACTACCTCAGCGCCGTCCCATTCGATATGTTGAGAGTGTAAGTAAGAGGATCTTTGCGCAGTGCAGGTCGTCGAGTGCACGCAGTAAACCAGAGCTTCGTCCGCAGGCATACTCCATTATTTGGTTATTTGATAAATCCTGCTTATGTTGCTCCTCTTGGAGATGAATTTCGGGACCCGGCACCCGCGACAGGCTGATGTTCCTCAACCACTGATGTGCGAAAAAAATATATATATAAATAAAACACAAGTCGCAACTAAGCTTTAAAAAACCAAACAATTTATCCTAGTTCACACAAACGGCAAGTGTACCGGTCGCGTATAGCACAGATGAAGAAAGTCCGGATATCGAACTCAAAGACACGTGAAAACGTTTATAATTACTAAACTCTAACCAAGACTCACCAAAATATTTAATTGATTTATTTTAGAATTTATTTAACTACTTAACTTAACTGAATGAAAACTTTTGACAAAACTTTGAAAACTTTGGTTTAAATTCAATGAATAAAGACGTCTACCTAGGATGAATCATGTTGATAGAAATAACAAGACAACGGATTGAAAATATTCATGACACCGGTTATAAAAGATGACACAACTAAAACTTGTTTAAGAAAGTCAAATTACCTCTCAGTCTCTCTAACAATCTCCAACTTATCTTAGTTGATTTTAAAGAATAAACCGGAAAAACAATTATTAACGTGTTCAATTGTCGACTCACCTCTCGGTCTCACTGACACACTATCCTATTGGAGACAAATACTATGTCACCAAGGATAGAGGAACAATTTAACTTAACCCAAATTAAAACCAACTAATTGCAAATAAATACTCAAACTTGACAAGACAAAAACCCGCTCTCGCGCGGTCTTAATTCTAACAAGTAAAAGCAACGAGACAATATTACTTCTTATCACCTCTCGGTCTCAAAGAAGGTGTATTTTAACTGATTTTAGATGATTTATATTACCCACTTATCCCTACGGTTGTACACCCCGCAAATAAACCCTAAACACCAAGTCAAGAGTCTAACAAGCAATCAATTAATCAAAACTAATTCAATTAACTAATGCAAGAGGATTATAAGTAATTAAACATAAAACACAGCCATCACACACAATCTAATTTATGGTTTAGTTAAACTTTACATCAATAATTCAAGTCTTGAACATTAACAATCCATTATACATGTCTAAACTACTCAACAATCATCTATCCTAGGCAGAACAAGCAAGTTTAGCCTAACATTGATTTTGGACAGCCATGCATACTTAAGAAAAACATCACAAACATCATCATAAACATAATCAAACTCATTCAAAATTCAAACACAATCAATCATAAGTAAAACTATCAACCACTTGCAAAACAATCCAAAGCAAAAGACTAATTCAACAAAGTTAGGGTTCTTGAACAATAACCAAAGTTTAAAGATGATTACCTAGGGTTTATGGCTGAGATTAGGGATGTTATTGATGCCTAGCTACTGTACCAAGATCCTCCTTGATGTCCTCCTTGATCTCCAGCCGTCACAGCCGCCAACAGCCTCCTTTTTTTCTTTTTTTTCTTTTCCTGCTGCTGTCCGATCGCAACGTTGTGAAGAGGTTAGGGTTTTTTTTAATTTCGGGATTAGGGCTGGCTTAATGGCTGAATTCTCCATAAATTAACTTCATATAATATTATACAAAGCTTCTAATTTGTGGGCTTGGGTTGGGCCTTGAGTTATATCTTTAAAACTTGACCAACAAGTCCTCTAGAATCTTCCAAATTGACTCTTTTTTCACCATCTTTCATAAACCTACAATTAACATATAAACTTTGTAAATTATTGCACTTAGCCCCCAATACTTTCATAAATTAAACAAATAAGCATAAAAACCATGATAAATTCATAAGAAAAGTAAGTGTGTTTCACTACACATCAACCACCACCTGTGGTACAGCAAGCATTGCCTGCTGATCCTGTTGTGGCTCAGGAGGAACAGGTAGATCTTGAAGCTGCTTTTGGTGGCCAAGGGTTCTTTGATATGGAGCGAGTTGATCCTGCTGCAGAGAGTCAAGTCTCAGTAGCAGAGGTTACTGGTGTAAATGTATCGGTGGTAGCTACATCTGTAGCAGTGTCTGAGAGAACCGACTCTGACTCCTCCGCTGATGATATTGCTGAAGCACAACAGATTCTGGTCAGCCAGGAAAGAATACATGGAAAAAGAAAGAAAGAATCGGATGACAGTGAATCTGACTTTGAGGAGGAGTTAGACCAGTTGATACGTCAATCGAAAAGGGTCAGAACTGGTGAAGGTTCGGGAGCTGGTGAAAGCTCAAGGGTGGTTCGTTTCTCCCCACCCGCTCTATCTGGTATGACTATGGTTCCTGCGTCGATGACTGTGACAGGACCGATCATCTTAAGTGCTCCCGTGATAACTACATCATCATCATTTGGCATTCCACCTACCACATTTCAGTTTTCGACTCCAGAGATAGTTTCCTTGCCACCTCCTACCCTTACTCCATCGGAGGTTGTTGCAAGATTTGTTGAGTCGACATTAGTTGCTACCTGCGGGGTTAACTGTCACAATACCACCCGCGGTTACTTTTCAGCCTGCTTCAGATATTCCAGCTAGTTTGGAATACCTCCACCTTATGCTCAAGACGTTTCTCTTATGCGGTTTGATTTTGACGCTACCTTATCTGATTCTGAAAGGATAGCGGCTCTTGAAAGGGTGGTGGCTGAACAATCAAGAATCAATCTGATCCAGACTCAAGCTATCCAACGCCTTGTTGCAGAAAATCAGATTCAGTCGTCCCTCCTTGTTGAGCACGGTAAACTTTTTGATGCTTTAAAACAGTTCTTAGCATCTCAGGGGGAGACGAGCTGCAAGAGCGATGAGTTGAGAACAAAGAAAAGTCATGATAGAGACGATGATCCCAATGCATCGAAAGGTGCAGGTGGTGAGTTTCCAAGAACTGAACAAACTCTTGGGACTTCCACATCTCAGGGGGAGTCAACTGATACAGCAGGTGGATCAGGGGGTGAAGATGTTGTGGTGGTGGATGATGAGGAAATGGCGGATGATGATGTTGTGGGTGATGACGATGTGCTGCCAGTTTAGGAGATTGAAAAGATAGGAGCTGAGATTGTGATTGATAGGGAGATTGAAGAGGGAGAGATTGTTGATGACAGTGTTGAACACGATATCCCAGACGTTGATAAGGCAAATGTGGGTCAAGATATGGAAAGTGATGAGTCGGAATGGGAAGAGCAGCCGAGATAGAAAGAAGGCTACGCTCAGTGGTTTGTAAAAACAAAGAAGCCAGCGGTCCCAACCATGTTCAAGAAGAGTTATAATATCAAAGGGTATGCTGAATCGAAGAAGGGTATTATATGCTGGTTGTATGATGAGCAGTTGAGATTATTTGTGATTAAACGTTTTGATGGGATTCAGTACTTTAAGAGGATGTTGAGATCTTTGAATACCTTGCCTGAGTGTGAGGTGAAGGATTTGGCTAAATTGGGGTTGATTAATAGAAGTGATGATAATATGGCCAGAATTATTGGGAAGATTGTGTGGAAAGAAAGTATCAAAGAGAAAAAGTTTGAGTTGTTAAAGCCGCAGAAAGGGAAGCTAGTTGAAGATAAGGAAAGAGGAATGAGAGCTGATGGCAAACCTTGGATGGTAATGAAGTATAAGCCGATTCGGTGGTTGAAAGAAGTGCCGATGAAGACAATGCCCAAGGATGTTTTAAAGAATCTAAAGTGGTGGTATGTCGATAGCCAAACAGCTGAAGCGGTTATGGAAGATGAAGATGAACAAGAAATTCTGAGAGTGTATGATCCCATGCACTTGGTAAATTTGTCTCAAGCTGACTTGCAGGTGCTAAACGAGAAAAAGATATTCTATATTCCTGCATGGAAAGATGAAGCGAAGAAATATCAGAGAGTGGTTTCTGTTTGTGTCAGAGAGGGCGTTCATGCTTGAAGACCGGTGACACGAGATTTTTGGGATTACAAGACACGTGATTGAAGATAGAGATATGAAGCTACTGCCAAGGGGGAGTCTGTTGGTGCATAGTGTCAGTAGTTCAGTATCTGGCGTCTTGTATGTGTCTGTAATAGTGTTAGATTGTTTGATTTAGTATTTGATATATTGTTACACAAGTTCGCCTGATGTAAGCGAACTTGTGGACAAGCGAAGTTAGGACAACTTCGCCTAACATGTTAGGCGAAGTTGTCGAGGATTATATAACCTTAACTTACGGCTTGTTTTGTTTAAGTTTTCAAGAACGTGTTTTTGTGATCGGTGATATCACGTGTGAAAGTGTTGCAATACAACGTGTTTATTAGTATTGTAACATGTGTTTGTGTATCTTCTCAACGTTTAATATATCTTACGCTCGTATCGTATTACGTGGGGATTCCGCACCCTCGTGTTACTAGATACTGCTGTGTAGATCCGGCTGGGAACCTACATTATCCAATAAACAAATAATTTCAAACAACATATTTTTGAATTTGTTATTTGGCCGCAACATGATATTTAATTGTACTTCATATAATTTAATGATATCAAAGCAAACCAAAACATAAAATTTTAATGAAAACTCTAAATCTATGACCAAAAAAAATCAACAAAATATCAAAGAAACAAAAAAACAAACTCAAACATAAACCTAAAACAATTATTGTCTTGAAAGCATCCTTTTATTATCATCATTTAAAAGGCATCACTTCTCAAACTTTCGGATAACAAGAATAACCCCTTCATCACCATCAAACTTCCATTTCCTTCTTCACTGTTGCTTTTTGTAGCCGACATACTTGTTTCGGAATCAGCATCATATGTATCAACTAACTTTCGTTTGAGCTTTGTGTCTTTAACAGAATCGGATTCACAACAATGGAATATCTACAGCAACATCTTGAGAAATGAAAATAGGAGTGACCTAGTCATCGGTAGGAATTGGAGAATCCTATAAATAAGATAATAAATTTCATATTATTAATATATATATATAAATGAATATCATACACATTAAAAGTTGTATACTAAAGAAAAACAAATTATTATTTAATGTTTGTAACAGTAAATACCTTCAAAGTAAGTGAGTTTAAGAATCTACATACCATAAAATAAGCAAGGTAGCTGACACCAAGTGTTAATACAATTTTCATCATAGTATCATATAAGAAATTCCATGCGAAAAGTAAGATTATAGTCCAAAAGCCACGCCCATTCCTACATTGGACGAAGAAAAAAGTATAACCAACCCAAGTGACATATTAGAAAATTGAAGGTAAAACACTCACGCTCTAACAGGTACAGTAGCAAAGAACTTCTCTATCGCAATTGCCACCCTGGATGTATACACAATGAAAATTATAATTACATAACTATGATGATTAAGAAATGTTTAGATGTAACATAAATGCATGATACAAAAATTATAAATTTTATTATATCCATGAAGCAATTAAATTTCCAAAAATTAAATTTCGTTAAATTGGTTGAGTTTTTTTTAGTTCATAGTTGTTCGACTGTATGGGCTATAGGGACGGCAATGAAACCCGAACCCGATTGAAAACCACGAAACCCGATGAGAAAACACGAAACCCGATGGGTAGTTACCCGATAAATACCCGAAGAGTTTGGGATGAGCTTTACTAATTGTGTATGGGTTTGAGAATACCTAAACCCGTCCCAAACCCGATCCATTGCCATGAGCTAGCCCAACTTTTGTTGTCTTAGGCTGGTTGTCATGTTTTTTCTGATATACAGTATGTTTAAGAAACTTATATGGGAAGGAAAACAATCATAAATGACATTTGTTTATATCACAAAATCTTCATCAGTGAACTTCAATCTCAATAACCATTTAAGTTAAGTAAACGTGTTGTAAAAAAAGTAGAATATATAATAGCTATTACCAATATATCAAATGGCTATCAAGTTGTACCAATCTTGAATCTTCCTCAAGCAATGTTACTGCAAAATCCTATATTTATACATGTGATTCGACAAAAACCCAATGTGTTAAGTACTTAAATATAACATGAGATCTCTAAACCAAAATCTATTATCCCACCCCTAAGAATGTTGGAGATAGTTGCTTGAAAAAGAAACATCTTGAAATAGTTGCAAGAGATAGATTTTATTCCAGTCTTGGATGGCTGCAAGTAACAATAACATTCAGGTAGTGTATGATGGTAACATACTTTTATAGCCCTCTTATGTAAATGTTTTCGAAATAATATGAAAATAAACATAAAGTTGACAAAGTATTATGATGGTTCAATTTTATGTCAAAATAAAAACAAATGGTTACATACCTCTTGTGCACACTTGTCTTCACTAGTGCTTTTGGCGGTTTAATTAAAATTCCATAAGCTCTGAAATTGGAATCAAGCAAGTCAAGGTTGTCAACAAAATTTATATTTAAGCGTGTTTCATGTGACATATCATCGACGCACTATCATAAGTACCGTATGCCACATTAGTTTCTGGTGCATCTTCTAGCAAAGTTTTGGTGATATTTTCAATTCTATAATAAGTTGCATGGTGCTAAGATTCTTTGGGTCTCATCTATCTCCATGACATCCTTGTATGAAGCAACATATTTTCTTTCATATTTGCTGAAAAAACAGAATCATTGTAAAAAAAATAAAAGCAAAAAACGGGCTTATTATCTTATTGTTTTTACTTATGAAATTTAACATAACTTGCATATTATAGGAAACAAGCATTTTTATATAATCTTCAGTAAAATAAGAATTCTCGAATTTATTGAGACAACCACCATGATCTTGATAATAAAAAGAAATGTAGTTTAGTCCAAGAAATAAAATAATATCTAACAAAATAAACTTGCAAAGAACTCAGTTTATGTATTATAAAACAGATAACAATGAATCAAAAGTGTTATGCACAATGTTCATTTTCAATTCTATAATTTATCCAAAAGTGATTTGTATTTTTTTTGTTTATATAACTATTCAAGTATAAATTTTTTCACTAATAATGTGTATTTACATGTTTATGTTAATTGTATATTCATCCTCAAATTTGTTCCTTCAAAATACAATACAAACATGAATAAAACTCATGATTATACAAAATCCAATTACATAACATAATTTAAATGTGCTGTCAGTTTCAATTAATATAATTGTATGTAATTAAATCCAAAGATCGATATTTCAAAAATGTTGATGATTATGAAAACTTAAAAAAAATCCAATCAATCTTGTAAGTAATGGTGACCATAAAGAACAGAAGTCAAAGTCATAAACCCGTGCGCTACAAGGCTAGAAATATAAAAAGTGAAATCGAATTAACATGAATAGTGGTTACTATTGTTGCTATGGTTTATCATTCACTCGTATTTTCACTCCTTCGAGTCTTCCGTTGTCATGGAAGCCAAATTGCCTAAACATAAATACATCTTATATATGACATGTAAGTAATGCATCTTCTATGTGAAATGGGATAAATTGATGACCGGTAAACTTCATCAATATACTAATGAAATAAGTTATACCTATGAGCATAATGCCATCATAGTGTAAAAACCTAAACATTATAAATACCTTCATGTGATGGCATCAAATTTTATATGAACATAAATGTTTAATGTTGGCATACAAAACCGCAAAAATGGAAACCAAAATTAAGTCAACGGCATGTAGCTTTCCAAAATTCATATTCAAAATTCATAAATAGGTTTGACTTGTTTGTAAGCGCAAAAATAGAAACCAAAATTAAGTTAACAACATTTAGCCTTCCAAAATTTATATTCAAAATTCATAAATAGATTTGACTTGTTTGTTAAGAATGTAACAGACTTTTAAAACAATTAGTCTTATTACAACATATATGGAAATTTTAACATAATTATGGTATCATATTAAATGTTAGGCTCGCTAATTAAATTTAAACGTTCAAATATTAAATGACTCATTAACTTGTTTCTTTAACTATGTAAATCAAGATGACAAAGTGTCCAACGGAATAATAATATGAAAATAAATAAGAATAAGAATTAGAAGTTTAGTGATTAAACTTTTATAGATCAACAATCAAATTCATAACATATAGTTTTTACTAAAAGAAGCCAAATTTTAATTTCAAACAAAATAAATTAAAATGAAACTTATAAAACTGAATAAACTGAAAAACAAAACTTTAATTTATTACTAATTAATTTTTGGTCAACCGGATTAAAATATATATTATAATAATCTTTATAAAAACGTAAATACATTAATTAATAATAATAATAATATTAATAATAATAATAATAATAATTTATTGGTTACCTTAATTAAAACGTGGTAATTAAAAAATAGACATATTAAATTGGTCAAATATATTAAAGATTCTATAATGTACGTGAGCACCGGATTATTAACTGTATAACCTATTTTTGTGAACTTCATATAAGTGGTCAACAATTCGAATTTCAAAATGGTTTAAATAAATAATTTTTATTATTCACTTAAGGGATTAAGTTAAAATTGACGTTAAATTCATAATAACTTGAAACATTTAGAAGAAACTAATATTTTTTTTTATTTAAGGCATGGATATTGAATATTTATGAAATGGGTTTATAATTATGGATAATAATCAAAAAGTTAAAAAGGGTTGAAAAAATTAGTCAAATTAAAATGAGAATTATGTTTAAATATGTAAATGTTATTTAAACCTATTCAATATAAATGGTCAAATTGAGTCAAATCGTTAATTTATTCAAATTCAGTTTTTTAACATATGGTGAAAGTAAAACTCTTTAACATATTTTTGTAAATTTCATATAAATGGTGAGAATTGAATTTGGATATTAAGTGATATATATATATATATATATATATATATATGACATTTGAATGGGGAAAATCGGTTTTAAATGTCATATTAAATGTGTATAAATCTAAAAATGTAAAGTAAAATAACATTGGAAAGTATAATAATGCTTTAATTGCGTGACATTGGTGATTTAATTGGACTTTGACTAACAACAATATAAGATTAATTATCTTACCATAGATAATTTGACGTCTTATAGAATAATCAACTAAATTTCATTTATGGATTATATAATAATCATTTGATTTACATAAATTGTGAAAAATAAATAAATACATGAATACTAATAGAAATATACATCAATATTAAATAAAAATAAAAGACAGCTTATCAAACAATCCTCAATACATGAAATTAGTTATATCAAGTTGGGGACAATAACCTGAAATGATAAAATTAAATATTAATATTAATAACACATAATAAATAAATTACAAATTATTGAAGATTTGAATCATGTGAAAAAAATGTAAAATTGATGTTATAATTTACAACCAGAAAATTTGAATCGCGTTACCCGAAAAACGAAATAATGAATATCTCCATTGAATCTTCGATTTTGATATATAACCTAAAGGGATTATAAGAAAAAAATCACATAATTATTAATATAAAAACAAACAAAAGAGGAAAAAAAATAATTATTATTGATATAAAGCCTTACCGGAATAATATGATAAGAGTATAAAATAGAGTATGATTTACAATCTAAAGAGATTATAAAAAAATCATATAACAATTAAAATAAATATAAAACATTACCGGAAAACAATAGAACCTTACCGGAAAAACATATAACAAAATCAACCATTACCGGAATATAAGAGACGGTGGAGGAATAGGCCGAAAGAGAGAGAGAGAAAGAGAGAGAGAGAGAGAGAGATAGATAGAGATTAAAATGGTTAGAGTTTTGAGTCTTGAGATTTATATAATGTAAGTGAGATGATTTAATTAGCAAGTTTTTGAATTCTTATAATAATTAGAGTAATTAATTTAGAATAACTAATATCATAATTACATTAATAGGTTAATTATAATGTTTGACCAGATTTAAAAAATATTTAATAATTATTAATCAATGAGTATTTTAATTTATTTTATTCTATTTTTTATTCAAATGAATTATTAATAATCATTGATTGTCTAGGCTTGGGAATGCATGACTTCCTTACATAGACTTGCATTCTGTTGCTCTGCCACATTATTATTAAGATTAGTACAAAGTTGCATGATTAATATAGTAAATTAAAGAATGTGTTAACAATACCATTTCGTCTTGCACGATCATTTCGATTGACCAGTCTTGCCAAGGCTTTGAATTGTCATTGAGCCGCCAAAGTTTCAAAATAAGCACATTTAGGATACACTCACTGTTAAAAACGTCCAATTGGTTCAACATGGTGATATTTGTTGGCTTTATATTGCTAGTGGTGAAAAATTTTAAAAACAAAAATATCATTTAGGAACAATAACACTTTAGGAAACATAACTTTAGGAAATTTGAAAATTTTTCAAAAGAATATAAAATAATAAATTCACATTTACAAATTCTGTAATTAAACAATTACCTTAATCAAATGAGTTACCATTTCCTAAATTGAACAAGAATGGTACAAACCTTTACAACATTATGACTTTGATAATTTTAAATAAATATAATATTTTAACAAATTTTAATATTTTAATTCGGTAATCTCTCTATATTATATATATATATATATATATATATATATATATATATATATATATATATATATATATATATATATTATCCGTAATGTCTATATTAAATTCGTAATCTCTTCTATTGATGAAATATCAAATAATTATCTAAATTATATATTATATATTATCTAAAAAATAAACAAAGGTGGTGAATGAAATCAACCAAAAATAATAAAATATTCAAAATGAAATTTTGAATATTTGGTTTTAGAAACTATAACTACGATTTTAATATATTACATTAATTAGAATATTCAAAATGAAAAATTAAAGATTAAAGGAAAGAGGAAAGATAATACTTTAATAGCATTGATGAATCTTATTTTAATATATTATTGATTTATTTTATTAACTTGAAAATTAGAGAAGACATTAATATACATGAAAACTATGAGAATCAACCAATATGAGGGGGGGGGGGGGGGGATATGGACTTAAAGCTTATTGCTTTAATAGTATAGTTAGATTTGAATGTTATGTTATTCACAAAAGGAGTTGCTATCTTAAAAATTGAATGAACCCCTCTAGTATGAACATTTTGGGTTGTACCTTGGTTGAATTAACCGGTCCAAAAACATTTAACAAAATTTGATCTTTCATTTGAAGACATTAGGAGTGTAGTATGTATAATAGGCATCATCAAGTGTATATGAAACACAAAATCAAAATGTTTACAAATCTCACAAAAGGTCATATGTTTATTTTTTACTGGCAATAATGTTACCTCATTTTTCGAAATATTCAAGCACTTCAAAAAAATGAATATAAACTGAACGAATGAGTTAAGGGTCTTTCATAGTAAAAACTTTACCGTGTATATCTAAAACTTGAAAGAAAAATTTATTGATGTAAACTATATATAGTGATATTTGCTAAACGACAATTGCATCTTACAGTTCCTCATTTTGATTTTCTTGATGCTTATCTCGACGTTTGCAAGATGCACATATTTTGGTTTCATCAAAGTTTATACGCAATAAAAAAAGGTTTCCAAATACTCGTATTTTGGTTTTCGTTCGGAAGGTCCGAGGATTATCCAAATCAATTTGTTCATTATGTGAAGATGAAGATTCAATGTTTGATAGTTTTCTCTATGATTATTTTTAGCTAACTAACCTAAATATTCAAGTAAATTGACTAATCTAAACAATAAAGTTTCAAACAATAATTATAAAATATTTAACAGAGAAAACTGTTGTTTTCGTCATTGTGGTTTGACCTACGGTTTAAGTCTAGTGGTTTCAAATTTGTCGTTTTCGTCTAATAGTTTAGTTTTCACTTACAATTAAATTTCGGCCCAACTATGGTCGTTAAATCCATCAGCGTGCCCTTCACGTGAGGGCAATTTTGTCAAGGGAATTGGTTGTGTAATCATTTGGCTCGTTTATCTACAAAATGTGTCATGATCGAAGCCATCAGAGATGAATCGTATTCCTCGTTTGTCCGTGTAGGGTTTGTGGAACACGAAGGAAATAACGACAAAGATAAGAATGAGATTTGGGAATTAGGGTTGTGGTTTATTTGGGGAGAAAAATGACAAAAGAATTGCCCCCTCATGTGAGAGACACACTGATTAGTTTAATGGCGAGAGTTAACGAGGTTAGTTGGGTCGAGTTTATTGGACGAAAACTATAAATTTGAAATTACTGAACTAAAATCACATATTTAATC
Organism: Bidens hawaiensis; assembly: GCF_021521415.1. Lineage (NCBI taxonomy): Eukaryota > Viridiplantae > Streptophyta > Magnoliopsida > Asterales > Asteraceae > Bidens > Bidens hawaiensis. Next base: position 96,231 of record NW_027496267.1, on the reverse strand, counting down.
AAACACTAAAGACAAAAACCCCAATTCACTCTATTTAATATAAACATTCAATTAAAGAAATCTTACTCTTTCATGTTGGACAAACTAGTATATGAAGGTTAGTATTTAGGTTCTTAGATATTGTAGATGCGGGCTGTTCTCTCCCGCTTGAGTTGTTCTTTCACAACGTTCCACGTACACGTGTTCATACACAAATAGTCCATTAGCATATTGGGATCGTTGTTGATGTACGACACTTGAATTGATGTCATATGTTGTCATCAAACCAACCATTTCTTTTGTGTCTATTAAGCATGTGTAGTGTTCACTTAATATATTAAACTATCATTTGAATAAGTGCCAATGAGACAGTAAGTTTCAAGTTATGAATCGGTAATCAGAAGTAAAACACAAAAACTCAGAATTGCCAAACTTGCAAAATAGTATTATTAATAAGAAAATCTTCTCTAAAAAGTAAAAACTGATTACAAAGAATGAGTATATATAAGAATTAGATGACTCCTAATCATACTCAAACTCAAACACAAACTATCTTTATCTAATATACTTAAATAGATAAACCAACATGTTTATTTATTCCTTAATATTAGAACGAGTTTGATTACGACTCGAACTCCCGGTTTGGCCCAGCTCACCGAAACCGGTTCGATAATTCCCAACATTCACCCCCTGAATTTCTGAACCGTATTCGGGATTTCTTCAATTCCAAGTAAATCTCTCATTTCCTTGAACTTGATCTTTGCTAGTGCCTTCGTTAGTATATCAGCTCGTTGTTCTCTTCTGCTGATGTGAACAACATCTACTTCTTCGGCTTCATAGTATTCACGAATAAAGTGATATCGTGACTTTATATGCTTGGTTCTTTTATGGAATATGGGATTCTTTACCAATGCAATGGCTAAGGTATTATCGATCTTCAAGTTGACTTTCTGAGGCGATTCACCCAACAACTCACCTAATAACTCTCATAGCCAGATCGCTTGACATGCTGCTTCAGTAGCTGCCATATACTCAGCCTCACGAGATGAGAGAGCCACTGTTCCTTGTTTTTGTGAACACCAAGAAACCGGCTTGTTTCCATAGAAGAAAATATGACCAGTAGTACTTCGACCATCATCGGGATCAATATTGTGGCTGCTATCACAAAACCTAATTAATCTCCTTGTACCTCCTCGTGCAATTCCAAATCCCGTAGTACCTTTTACATACCGAAGAATCTGTTTAATAGCCAACCCATGTGACTCACGAGGGCTTTGCATATACCGGCTCACCACCCCGACAGAATAGACCAGATCAGGTCGAGTGTGAATCAGATATCTCAAACAGCCCACCACCTTTCTATACTCCGTTGGATCGACTTCGGTTTCCTTCTCGGCCTTTGAAAATGCCAGTCCCGCCTCCATAGGCACATGAATCAGATTACTCGTTTCCATTCCTGTTTGAACTAATACTTTCTTCGCATACGCCTCTTGCTTTATTTTAATACCACAACTTCCTTGTATCACCTCTACCCCGAGATAATATGATAACCTTCCGAGATCCGACATCTCGAACTTAGATGCCATCCCTTTCTTGAACTCAGAAATAATATTCAAACTTGTTAATCGAACAAATCATCAACGTAAACGGCAACAATCAGTAAGTTCTTACCACTCGTATTTCGATACACTGATTGTTCTTTCGTGCACCGAATGAACTTCATCTCTTTTAAGATCTGATCTAGCTTGGTGTTCCATGCTCTTGGCGCCTGTCTAAGGTCGTACAATGCCTTAGACAATTTATAAACCTTATGCTTTTCGCTTCGTTTTTCAAACCCTTCTGGTTGACTAACATTAACGTCTTCCTTTAGAACACCGTGTAGGAAGGCAGTTTTCACATCCAAGTGGTGTATTTCCCATTCGTTTGCTGCGGCTAAGGCAATTAGCAAGCGAATGGTCTCGATACGAGCGACCGGGGCAAATACTTCATCAAAGTCGATCCCCAGTTGTTGAACATACCCTTTTGCCACCAACCGCGCCTTATGTTTGTTTATCGTACCATCTGTGTTTCGCTTTACTTTGAATACCCATTTTACCCCCAATAACTTTTACGCCTCTTGGTGGCTCAACTAAGCTCCAAGTATCATTCTTTGTTATTGAGTCAATTTCATCTTTCATTGCTTTTACCCATTCACCTTTCGACCTTACGTCTTCGTAACAGTTAAGCTCTTCATCGGTCGTGAGCCATAACTCATCATAGTCAAAGTCAACATGCAAAACATAATCATCTAACCTTCTTGGTAGAACATGAGCTCGGTCTGAACGCCTTAGAACAGTTTGTGCCGTAGGTTCGTTTTGTTGGGCCGGTTCAACTACATCTGGAGAATGTTGGTCTGTGGACTCATTTGAACCGGAACTATTTTCTAATGTTGGACAGTTTTCATTTTGGAGTGGGCTGCCAAAATCGCCAGGCCCATTATTATTATTGGGCTCATCCCCATCTATGTTAATTGCCCCAAAACAGTATAAGCCGTATTTCCCCATATCATCGTGAACATACCCGGCTGCCCCTCCTTTCTTTCACACGGCTTTTCCCAATTCCACCCGACACTTTCATTAAATACCACATCTCAACTCACGTGAATTTTTCAAGTCCTCGGATTATACAACCGGTAGACTTTTGAACCCAGTTCCGTTCCGAGGTGAACTAGTGAAAGTGACCTGTCATCAAGCTTTTTCACATTCGGCCCTTTGACTTTAACATAGGCCATGCACCCGAATACCCTTATGTGTCTCACACTTGGTTTCCAGCCTTTGAACCTTTCATAAGGTGTTTGGTTTAGAACTGCTCGGGTCAAAACCCGATTGATTAAGTATGTCGCATGGCGGACTGCTCCCCCTCATAAATAGTTTGAACTTGTAACGCCTTCATAATACTTCTGGTCATTTCCATTAGCGTTCGGTTCCGACGTTCCACTACACCATTCTGTTGTGGCGTATATGGTGCAGCGAGATGTCGATTCACGCGACCTTCTTCACAAAACCTTCGAAATTCATTAGATGTAAACTAACCTCCCCTATTGGTTCGGAGAGTTTTAATCGACTTATCTGTTTCCTTCTCTACGAGAGCCTTGAAACTCTTAAATTTCTCGAACGCATCACCCATTTCCTTTAGCAAGATAATCCACATATAACGTGAAAAATCATCAATTATGACAAAAACGTACCTGTTTCCTCCAAGGGTTTGCGGTGTTATCGGTCCGCATAAATCACCGTGCAGAAGCTCAAGAATTCGAGTAGCTCTACAACTTGATTCACCTGGGAAAGCATGTCTCGTTTGCTTTCCCACCAAACATGCTTCACAGAATTTTTCTTCATACTCGATAATCGGTAAACCATGAACCATCTCCTTCTTTCCCATAAGCTTCATTTTCTCAAACCCTATATGGCCAAGTCTGGCATGCCACTTCCATGTATCCTTCTCGATCACGGTCTTTAGGCACACTGGACTGCCACTTTTTAACTTCACTTTACAAAGTCGATTGCTCGATCGGGTCACCGACATCAACAAATTTCCCTCACCGTCATGCATGGTTAGTATCTCGTCTTTCATCCGGACATCACACCCCGACTCGGTGGTTTGTCCTAGACTAATTATATTACTCTACAGATCTGGAATGTAATATGTTTCGGTCAATAAACGTTGCTCACCATTCCTCCCTTGAAAGAGTATTGAGCCCTTTCCTTTGATCTCCACACACGAACCGTCTCCAAACCTTACCTTGCCAGTTACCCTTTCATTCAACTCAGAGAAATAACCACGATTTCCCGTCATATGATTACTTGCTCCGTTATCTAAGTACCAAATATCTTTCGTCACACTATCGGCTTCAAAACGATTTGGTCTTAGATTTTCTTCATTAAGATACACCGTCTCGTGCATGTAAACGACCCCATCAGCCTTTTCGGTTTCAGCCAAATTTGATTCCTGTTGTTTTGGCGGTTTTTGCTCAGGGCACATCGAAGCAAAATGACCGAGCTGATCACACCTGTAACATTGCACTTTCGATCGGTCATTCTTATGTTTCTCGGCCCCTGAGCTCGATCCTTCTTCAAAATTAGCCTTTTCCCGGTCATGATTATTACCTCTCCCACGACCTCGACCCCGGTTCCCATGATTTCCACGACCTCGACCTCGACCCCGGTTGTTGTAAGAATCGGTTTTATTAAATAAGAGCTTACCTTGATTGTCTCCATGTAGCTCTTCATTCCAGATCCGTTCTTCGTACGCCTTTAATCTACCAACAACATCTTCATAGCCGACTTCCTTTAAATTAACAGTTTGTTCAATCGAGGCTACGATGTGGATGAACCTTCGAGGAAGGCTTGTTAGAAACTTCTTGACCAACTTTGTATCATCCACAACTTCTCCAAGTGATGCGGACTTAAATGCAATACCGGACAACTTGTTTGAGTATTCATCAATGTTTTCCGTATCCTTCATTCTCATATTGTCAAACTCTTGAATTAGAGTTTGTAACCTGGCCTCCCTTACTCGATCAGCACCCATGTGACGAGTTGTAAGTGCCGCCCACATCTCCTTGGCGGTAGCCATATTCCCGACTTGCATAACTTGATCTTCGGGAATGGCCTGATACAAGAGAGCTATAGCCAGACTATTCTTTCTATCATCTGCTGCTCCGGGATCGATCACATTCCAGACCCCATGTACGTTGAAGATCGCCTTCATCTTCATAGACCACACGGTATAATTATACGAGTTCAACATCGGATTCTGATGGGTCGACGCTGCACCTTCCTTCGTACCACCGGTACTTGATGATGAGCTTGTTTCAACCATATTGAACTTACCTCTTCTACTGTACTTCTGATTAAACGACTTCGTTTTTGGTGGTTCTCGATCCAGACCGGGACCGTCGACGTGGTCACGCTACTGGTTCCTTCTCTTTGACTTCGGACGTCTCCTAATCGATTATTCGGGACTGCAGGACTTGATCAGAACATAAGCTCTGATACCAAATCAAGTTATGAATCGGTAATCAGAAGTAAAACACAAAAACTCAGAATTTGCAAAATAGTATTATTAATCAGAAAATCTGCTCTAAAAACTGATTACAAAGAATGCGTATATATAAGAATTAGATGACTCCTAATTCTACTCAAACTCAAACACAAACTATCTTTATCTAATATACTTAAATAGATAAACCAACATGTCTATTTATTCCTTAATATTAGAACGAGTTTGATTACGACTCGAACTCCCAGTTTGACCCAGCTCACCGAAACCGGTTCGATAGTTCCCAACAAAGTTCAAGCCGATATATCAGCACTGGAATAATCCACATGCAAATACATTTTCTTTAGGGGTGTCGTCATTTAGCAATTATGTAAAATAATAGGGTTGCTTTGAATTCATGGTTGTAGAGAATTTAGAATATATAAAATTGGATAAAGTATTGTGAAAGATGAAAAACAAAACTAACTAAAAAAAGTCATTCGGGATTTTAAAATAAATAAATGATATGAGAAAACTTAAAATATATGAGGAAACTTTAAGAAATCCAATTTTAAATAAGAAATTTGTTTTACTTTTTTATTTTTATACGTTATTAATATCTGTCAAACAAATAAACAACTAAAAAAACTTATGTGTAGTTACATTGCTACACTCTACTCATCTGATCCAGATTCACGGTTCTTCATAAGGACGACGCCTCCATGGGCACAACGGTTAACTGTATTGGCCCTTCCACATGATGCGCAATTCAGGCAACGGTCATCAAGGAGGGCAAGGTGGTCGACGGCCCTCGACCCGACACCCTGTTAGGCCTGGAACTTTTTTTTAAAAAAAATTATATATTTTTATGAAAAAAATAGATATAGTTAATGTTTAAACTTAATTAAATAATCACTAGCTTGGTCAGTTGGTCTAGTGGTAAAGACGGATAGCTCTCAACTAAAAGGTTGTCAGTTATAGTCACTTAAGACATGTTTAAACCTATTTTTTACAAAATTTCAAAACCTAAATCATAACCAAATAAAGACAATTTAAATATTAAAACGTTTAAAGCTAACAAAAAAAAGCTCTTTATTTCACCTTAAATCCAAAATATTTTTTTAACGGTTATCGAAAACTAACCCCTCCACACGGGCGAGCTACGGATGGTCTAAAGACATTAATGACTTTATTATAGATTTCATGGTAACAACTTGGCAACGGGGAGTGTGGTGCTTGGGACTCCACGTAACGGAATTGGTCCTACATAGATGGTGACTGCCTTCTTTTTGACAATTTATTTTAGAAAAACTAAGTTGTAAAAGTATAATGCCACGCATATATGGTAGTAGTTCTTGTTTTTTAGATTATTATTGCTATTATTTTAAAATATTATTTTGTTTACAATATTTAAAATGTTATAATTAATATATTATACGATGAAGGTAATTGGAATTTTCATATACAAAAACACTTAATTTGTATTTATTTTTTAACTGAGCGCCCTCCCCCCCCCCCCACACACCCCAACACAGCCCAGGAAGCTTCCTGGTAGGAACTTCGCATGAACCTAATCCCGCAAGAGACAATATCATATTATAATAGTGCATTTGTATAATATATTCACATTCCCATCCTAATCCCACAAGAGATTACCAAATTAGTTTTCACGATATTTTTAAACTACGATGCATACAAACGCATGTTGCAAAATGCGGTTTGCAAGTGAAGTTATCATGCCTTTATTTTAGATTGTATACATCATGAATGCTTAGATGTATTATTTTTTATAAACTATTCAAATATGAGAATAGAGTATATATTTACACTATTACAAAATGTGCTGTCAATGGTCATTTTTTAAGACTTCTAAATACCTTCTTTTTAAACGAAAATGTTATCACTGCTCTTTCTCATAATTACATCAAATTTCTCATTGCTTGGGATGAACGCAAGACCTCTTCTCTAAAAGGCTTGTACCTCTATCATATGAGTCAGTCCCACAATAACGAGACTTCCACGTACTACCACGCCAAGTACATGAGCAATTCGCATAATTCGTAAAATAATGAACCAAAACATAATTTGGAAGATAATTCAAGAATATGAACCAACATATAATTTGGAAAATCTCTTTCTTTAACATAAGTAATTTAGGTTGTCACTTGGACTTCTTATAATGCCTAGATTTATTTTCCATGTCTTTCTCATGTTAAATAATAATGATTTTGAATAAACAAATTCAATATCTAAAAATATTTATTCTATTAGTTTATTAAAACCTACTAATCAATGGTTGATTACATGCACTTTATAAATCTTTACAGAAACTGATGATACACAACATATTAAACTTACTCAACCCGTAAATATGTAATACATACATTTCTAACCGGGTAAATTATTAATGAATAATAAACTCTCCCTCTATATATGGTTGCATCTATGTGAGGTATAAACTATAAACTTTATAAAGTATTGAAATAAAAGGGAGAGGGACTACGATGGGAATGGAATTCGGGTTAAATAGTTAAAATAGACAAAACTTATATGGAAGGCAATGTCATGTTATTAGGCAAATCCATTATTGAAGAATGAAGATAGAGTAAATAGTGACAAATCTAGTTAGGCTGCAACATACCCATGTTTAACGGTACCCGTGTACAAATTCTAAAATAGTTATCAAAGTTAGGGAATCATTTAAACATAATTGACACCAATTTATATTAATATAAATAACCATGTAGGGGCGAAACAAGGTAGAATGATAGGAGCACCACGCAATAACAATAATAAAATTGGAATTTCCATTAGAAGTATGTAAAATGTGTTAGGATCATTGATCACACCAGCTAGTTTAATTATTAAACTGACACTGTAGAAATATCATAGTTAATAAGAAAGTAAAAATGAGTTGAAAGTGCACAATTGTAGAATCAGTCCCGAGGATTTAAATAGCTCGATCGAACCGGAAGAACAAGGCCCTTAGACCATACGAATTATATACATTAATTTTTTAAATAGCGATTAACATTATAATTTAAAAAAATATATACATATAAAAATATTTTGACTCAATAATTATAAGATTGGATTGTGGATAATTGATATCTAACTATCTATATAATTGTCTACCATAAAATCCTACGTGTCACCCTCAGGTCGCTCCCCATCCTTTCTAGAGCCACCAGATTGCTTTATTTGTAAATGGTGAGCTCTCATTGAATTAACCCGTTTTTATAAAATTTGCGGGTACGGGTTTTCTGATGGGTTTGGATCTGAATAAACGGATTATATCCCACAAACCCTACCTATCTCTTCTCACCGCTCCACCTCGCCTCATTCTGACCCTAAAAATTCTTCAGCACAGCCATGGTTCCTCTCATCTGATTCTTCATCAACGTTCATTCTAATTACAAATCATCATCTGATTTTAAGGTTTGTTTGACTTTAAACACCATGATTTATTTAATATTTTATTTAATCATACATAAACCCTAATTAGGATCTGTATTCATCTTCACAATTGGATTCACGGTTTCTCGAGGGTGATCGATGGTGTCGTGGCTACACGAAGAAGGTGATGTCTGGTGGCTCAGCAGCGTTGGTTCGTATTCAGCATACTCACTTCTCATAGCTAAAATTTCATCTTCTTGAATCCTTACGGTAACTTTTCAATCCGTTTTGTTGGTTCTAAATTCGCTGAATTTTATGAAGCATAATTATTTATACATGTTGTTTGATTTCTGTTTGAACTTATTGTTTATAATGTCCTTGATTTGATGCACCTCATCAAGTTAGAGAATTGAAAAGTAACTTAAGTAGGAATTGCAATCAAAAGATAGCCGAATTGCAATTTAATAATTAATAACAAAAATCATCAACATTATTGAATATAACCTAATCGATAGGTGTCGTGACGAATACTCGAATATCGTAACAGATTTTTGATCGATTTGTGTTGATTAATTTGGTTATGTTATATTATTATGCGGCTTCAAAGATTTGCATGTGTTTATGAGATCTCTCAATTAAGTCATCGAAATAGAAGGTACAAACAAGCAAACTCACTTTGTTTTCTAATAGGGGTGCTCGAAATTCTTAAACTGATCTAAATCGACCGGTTTAGGGCGGTTTAGTATTGAACTGCTTTGGTTTACAATTTGCGTGATGACCCAAAGTCATTTCTAACTATATTATATATTCATTTTGGTTTCTAAATTGTATTTGTCTAGATAATTTTGTATGGCAGGCTGCTTTGGAGAAACTACCCATTGGAAACCGAATTCTAACAACCATCCTCAACAAGTTAAACATTTAAGACAACATAATATAGGCTCTTGAAGAGTGTCTCTAATTATTTTATTTAATTAGAATAGCTAGATTTTATTTAACATTTGTATGGAATTTGCAATAGGATTTGTGTAGTTCCGTCATTGTTATAGAGTGTCTTGCACGGCATGTAAGTTAAGTTATTTTTATTTGATGTTATTATAGGCCCTATTAAAATTGATGCACTTAGCTTCATTTACTACATAGAACTCTAAATTGATAAGGCAGTGCACCAAAAGTTGCAACTACCAAAGCTCATGGTGCCTAGTGAATATTATCTCCAAATTCAAAATTACACCAAAAATCACTATATTTGTAACATCCTAATTTCGGTTATATTAATAGAATAAATATCGTCTATTTTATAGTGGGTCGTTATCGGTTTAGAGAAATAGAATACGAGTTGGGCTAGTGTTGGGTTAAATGGATATGGATTATGGACTTGGATTATGAAAGAAAGAGGAAAGGACCATGGGCTTAAGCCCATGATCCATAATTATATAAACCATTAATCCCTCATTTAATTAATTCTCACACATTCCATACACCACCCAAAACACACATTTAAGATTTCTCTCTAGTTCTTCCCTATCTACACCGAAACCAAGAAGGAAACCGAGCACCGACCCGAGGTAATACTAGTATGATGTTTTATTAGCTTAAACCCGTTAGATATAGTCACGAAACGATGAGCCGACACCGTTAAACCATTTAATTCACGAGATCCGAATGGAATCGGGTATAAACAAAACCTATGATGAGCTTAGGGGTCACCCTAGCTCAGATCTGGATCGAACGGGACGAAAAACGCTGAAAAACGAGCTAAAACCCGTTTTTCCGGCGAAATCGCGTTTTTCCGGCGGCTTTCTGACAATGACGACGCCGGAAAGGCGGCGCCGGAAAGTGGTACGAGGTTAAGGGGGGAATGTCAGGGAATGTTCTGACATTCCTGACCTAACCCTAGTTCGCTACAGGAATATAGCGAATTAAAGGTGATTCGCTAGCTAGTTCGTCCATGGGAACATAGCGAACCGATTACAGTTCGTGTTCAATTCGTTAAGGGAAAGGGATGACGAATCACCCTTGATTCGTTATAGCCAGTTCGTTAGAAGAGAGAACGAATTAGATGGACTAATTCGTTATATGGACTAATTCGTTATGTGGACTGATTCGCTAAGAGTTCAATTCGTCATAGGGTTCAATTCGCTAACCAGATCAAACGAATAAGGCCTGATTCGTTATAAGGTAACGAATGGGTTCATTCGTTATGAGCCCCATTCGTTAAAGGACTGGGACGAATTAGAAGTTTAACATAATGACAGAATGGTCCCTGGACTTAGAAAAGAATGATTTAATTACAAATAAGCCCTTGAACTTTTAAGTAACATATTATTCAATGATCCAAAATGCTAATGGAAAATGTGTTAAGATAGTTAATGGAAAATGTGTTAAGACATATTATTTGACCCCAGCCAGGGGCTCTGCCCCTTGGACCCTGCTAGGGGCTGCCGCCCTAGACCCCGCTGCCCCCCGGACCCCCGTTCGTTGTGGGTAGTAGCTAAGACTAGAAAGATGATATGAGTAGTGATAGTTAATTGATACATGTAAATATTATACAGTTAGCCATGCACAGCTCAAGAAGGGAATAACGATTAACGGAGAGCGTAACAGGATCCAGGTGAGTTTCTAGCCCCATTTATGTGTTATGTTTTCGGGGCTGTGTGCATACTCAATATGTTTGTTAATACGCTTATCCTAAGAGATAAGTGTATGCCTTATGTGAATAATATGATATGTATGAATGATGGCTTGATGGTACGTGAACGATCTTCGGATATTGCACGTACCGTCAGGTTGTAACGCTATGTATAAGGTAAGTATGATATGTATGCTTATGTGTATGAACGTGATAAAGTTAATAAAAGAAGGAAAGGATGGTTGTATGGTTGTATGGTTACGAAAAGGGTACCGAGCCCTAATAATACTTGAGGTATGATGTATGGTTGTATGGTTACGAAAAGGGTACCGAGCCCTAATAATACTCGAGGTATGATGTATGGTTGTATGGTAACGAAGAGGGAATCGAACCCTACTAATATTCGAGAACTAGGGAACCGAACCCTAATAATATTCGAGGAAAGAGGGTACCGAGCCCTAATAATAGTCGAGGAAAGAGGGTACCGAGCCCTAATAATACCGAGCCCTAATAATACTCGAGGAAGGAGGGTACCGAGCCCTAATAATACTCGAGGAATGTAGGGCGTAATGCTCTTTATAACGTAAGATATGAAAGCAAGTTAGTACAAAAGAAAGTATGAAAGTATGAAAGTATGATTGAAAGAATATAAGTTTATGTGTATTGTATAATGTATAATTAACTAGAACTCACTCAGCGTAGCTGACTTTTAGTATGCACGCAGGTGAGTAGGATGAGGCAGCTCGCTTGAGGGGACACGTGGCGTTGAATAAGAGACTGGCATCGGAAGGCTCAGGGCGTGTTATGTTTTAATTACTTAGTTTTCGAAAGACAAGTTGGTTGTTTAAGACAAGTTTTGAATTGTTATGAAATGTTTTATTAAAGTTTTTATATTCCGCGAATGTTTTTAATTAACTCTGATATTTAGAACTGCGTTTATGAGTAAATCCAACACGAAAGTAGGGCTACCGGTAACGGGGCCTTACAATATTTTCTCTTATTTTCAATTAAGTAATATTTTTATATCTTTACAATTACTATTTCTTTCTCTTTCACTCACAACCACTTTTAAAATATATTAAAAAATTATAAGGGATCAACAATAACTTTTCAAATATATAAATTGCATTTATCTCTTCCCCACTCTTAACACTATAAACCACTCCTTATATTATAAAAACTCTACTCACATATTTTGATGGATTGAATGCGAATGCTCTAAGACAGAACTTCTGCATATCAACCTCTTTTAGAAAAAACCACAATAGAATCGGTAGTGCAGAAGTAAGAAGTATTTAGTTTAACTTGCATATTGAATCGAAAATAGAAACTTATAATTTAATATGGATAACATACTATATACATTCATTTACTAAGCTGAAGAATCACCATATCTTAAACAAGAAAATATTAGCCACAACTAATAGTTAAAACAAATTTTATACGTTCATGCAACTTCCTAATCACATCATATATGAAAGACATATATTCACAATAATTTAGGGAAAAAACTAAAGTAATACGCGTGCTAAAAGCTAGTATATATATATATATATATATATATATATATATATATATAATTTTTTTTTTTAATTTCGTTTTACTTTTAAGAGTTTACCTCTTTTTGGGTTTAACATGGTCCTATCAATATTTTCAAAACATGTATTTCGGTAGTTTTAAAGAAATAAAAGCACAAAACGTGAAATTTATAATCTTTAACTTTCATAGATATTCAGATGTTATCTTTACTTTTTATTGATTCAGCATAAAATTGTCAAACAAACCCTAAAAATCACACATTTTCTTCTCATTTTCAATTAAATAATACATTTTATACATTTACATTATCTTTTACCTCTTGTCCACTCACAATCACTTTAAAAAAATATTAAAAAACCAATATATGCAAATAGTGTTTTTTTTTCAAATTTGTTAATAAACAGTAACATTTTTTTTCTCTCCAACTCACAACAATTTCCTAAAATTTATAAAATACACTTAGAAAGTTTAACGAATAGACCATGGATGTTCTAAGGGACGATCCTAGAAAACACCACCTCCATGACATGCAATCACCCGTTCAGACTTTGAGAGATGTGATTTCTTTGGTGGTGTATGACAAGTAGGGCAGAGCAAATTCGCTATCGGTATCTGTACCGGAACCAAAATTGGTACCGATTTGGTACCGTCGGTACTGAATCGGTACCAAAATTTTAAGTTTTGGTATCAGTAAATACCGGTACAGTTCCGATCTCATCCCTAATGCCTAGGTTGATAACTGGACATGCTTGAGAGATACACTGTATTGGGGATGTACTTATTGTTATATGGGTACGGCACTTATTCTTATCATCCTAGTCATTATGGATGAGATCGGTATGATACTTATTTTTATCTACGTACCGATATATATTTTGTTGAAAATCAAGTCGGGTCAAATTATTATTAAAGTTTTGACATAAATTTGACCAGACTCGGTTTTGAATAAAGTTTTTATGTCGGCACGTAGATAAAATAACTATGTCTCAACGGTATATTCGAAATTTTATAAAAGTTATATTTAAAAAGTTATAAAATAAAATAAATATAAATGAAATTAATTATACTTATATAATATTAAAATAAAACTTAAAAACTTAAAAATAGAATATTTTAGAAATTGGACGAGGAAGACGGATTTTGTGCAAACTTTGAAGGGGAAGATGAGTTTGGTGTAAACTTAGACGGGGAAGACGAGTTTGGTGTAAACTTGGACGGAGTGCAAACTTGGACGGCGAGGATGAAATCAATTTAAAAACAGTGGAATCCGACGAGTTTTTATGTTTCCTTAAAATGGACAAAGCCGACGGGTTCTCGTCATATTTGTTCAGGCTTGTCAGAATTCCTACATGTGACACCTTTTTAGTGGATAATGAAAGTAGTTGGAACGCTTCCCAAAATGTCGCTCCCGTTCAAATTCCCCATGATTTTTCTTAAATTTTGAAATTTAATGACATTTGCTTCTTTCTCTAGAATATGGTCATTTTGAGAATTTCCCAAAGAAAACTGAAGAGCATAACAACATGATAAATATGGTGGTTTTTAGTGCCTCGATCGTTATACTCAATGTTTTCAAACCCGGACCAGACATTGACATGGACCTCTTACTGGGTCACAGGTAGGACCGACTCGAGAGGTCGCCCCGGATATTGACCTGAATGACGTCATAAAATGTCCATTTATCCTTTATGCACTTCATTATATATATATATATATATATAGGGGAAGGTTAATGTACAAATAAAATTAACGTGCTAAACGTGAAAATCAAGTAGAGTAATTATATATAAAAGTAGAGTAATTATGTAATTACATCATAGAGTAATTATTATAAAGTAATTACATAATTACTCGACTTGTATATATAATTATTCTACTTGATTCTCAAGTTTAGCACGTTAATTTCATTTGTATTTGATCCAAATCCTCTATATATATATGTGTGTGTGTGTGTGTGTGTGGTTTAATTTTGATTTATAAAGACATCAAAGAAGCTTGGTTGGCGTAGGAGATATTTACAGCTTGGAAATGACCCAACTTCGATTCCCAGCACGCATATCATTTTGTTTACCGATTCACCGACTCCGATCGAACAACAACCCGCCAAATTCGGGCGATATAACATCCCCAAAATTTCGATCCAAATTTGATAACTTAGGAAAGTTGAGGGATCAAAAATAATATTAAAACAAGTAATGAGAAAATATTAAATAAGGAATTATGAGAAAAATAAGGAAACACAAATATTTCCTAAGTTAAGTTTACTTACATGAAAAAAATTTCATCCCACATTGGAAGATGTAAGAAAATGGAAGCACTCCACTAAGGTATAAATAAGGAAGATGGAATCGAGACATGGAAAGTGGTAAAGAAATGGAAGCTCTTTAGAAGAAAGAGATTTTTCATAGTAAAATTCTTTTATGAATATCATGCACCAAATGGTCCTAGCGGAGGGTGTGTAGCACCCGACGCGCACGCGCAGGGCTTGGGCGATGGCGAAGGCGAAGGCGAAGGCGAAGGCGCAGGCGGCGGCGACGGGCGTGGGGCACAATGTGGCGCTTTGATGGCGCACTTTGCACTTCGCACGTTCGCAATCGCCGCGAGCCGCCTTAGTATTTTTGGACAACGAGAATTAGACCTAGACATGACAAGCTATCAAAGAAGAGGGACCAAAATGAAAAATAAATATTTAAGAACCCATCGCGCTACGCGATGAGTCCAAGGAGACGGCCATCGCGTACCGCGATGGGCCGTGATGAGTCAGCAACACGTGACGTGTCAGGCCACGTGCGACATGTGTCGGTCGCGATACGCGACGGAGTCAGGAAAGGATCCCATTGCGTACCGCGATGGGACTCATTTTCAGCTATAAATAGGAGGGGCTACGGCTCATTTGCATACATCCACAGCCACTCTCTCTCTAGAATCTCACTCTCTACCTCGGTTTGCGTGCCGAACATCGTTTTGCGTGCCACCGACCCGACAATTATTACCTCGTAATCCGTGCCAAATACCCGGTGTTTCCTCGAAGTGCGTTCCACCCAAATAACCCGACCAACTGTCTCGAAGTACGTGCACGATTCGGCGACATCTGAACATGGTCTCGTTTTGCGTGCCAAGAAGGGTTGATCAAGAACGTCTCGATAAACGTGCATATAGAGTAGAAGTGTTGCCCGTATAAAATTAGGAATATCTAACTCCAAATACCCGTGCGAGGTAAGGGGTTCTGCCTAAGTTATTATATTATTATTATAAATGGCTTAGACCATAGTCGGAGTTATAGCCAAACCTTGATTTATGATTTAGAATAGTATAGTTTTCTTAAGCAAAGGTTATAGTTAAAATAGTATTTCTTCATGACTAAAAATATAATATTTATACAAGGGATTATAGTAAGAAATTAATGTTTCTTCTTGAAAAAGAAACTCAGTATAGACGTTTCTTCCTGAAGAAGAAATGTAGTCTATAATTGGTAAATAAAGAAAGGGACTGAAGGTCCAAATGTTTTATATAAACAAAAGATTTTATCAAGGTTAAAGCTATACAAAATAGACTAAAGGTCTGAAGCTAGATCGTTGATCTAGTTATTTATACAAATTTTATTCTCGTACTATAGGTCCGAGGTAACAAAACAAGAAGAAGGAAATGGAAAACAGGAATCAGTAACAGAAACTGATTATAAACAGAAAAGGTGAATACGCCCCAAACCTTTTATAATGAGTCTGAATGTTTGCATAGGATTTACGAATCCTTAAAACTTTGTGTACAATAATAAGAAACGGACACTCTGATTAGGAGTATACATGTGTCTGGATCCAAACATACATGGTGACTCGGAGCTCCCCGAGGCCATGTATATCATCAACATGCCTCTGAAGGTCTACGGGACTGTTCAGAGAAATGATATTGTGTATATAATTAATTGTACATGGTGCTTAGGGTAATTTGATCCCAATTTAGTTGGGTGCCTAATGAGTAGTCACAAATGTATTATTGTTGGTTTCACAAATGTATTGAAAAGAGATTTTAGAGTCAGCGTTATTCACCAGCTTTGTGCTGACGTATTTTCCCACCCATGTTACAGGGAAACAAGAAAGGTTATGTCACACCCCGACCAAAGGCGGCGGAACATGCCGAGGTGTAACGATTGCCCATAAGCGCATGACACTATTTAAAGCGACAATATTTAACAAACTCATTTCATTTCACAACATCGAAAATGTCACATAACCAAATATTCATAAGTCAGATACAACAAAATATAGCAAATCAAATATTGTTCATTTTTGCTAATATCCTAACGGTATTTGTGTCATTTTCTTCACCGAACTCCATAATAAACCTAGATGCAAACCTGTAACATTTCATAAAATAAAGTTGTCAACACAAAGGTTGGTGAACAATTTATAAGTTTGAACAATAGGTATATAGTATGAAAAGTCACAAAACTAGTATTAAAAACCATAAATAATAGCTATAAACTTGGATAAATTGACAATCGCTAATAGAATTACGTTAGCGCTACCTAGCTGCAAGGGATTGCCAAGTAGTCTAGGATTTAATAGAATATCGTTAATTGCATTACGTTGACGACACCTTGCTACAAGGGGATGCCAAGTAGTCTAGGATTTATAGATTCCACCAACCGAAAGCGATAAACACATAGGCATATAAGCATAGAACACCAAATCGAGCAATTATTCAAGTAAAGTATACAACAACGTTTGTGGTTTAAGACTCAAGTATAAAGCATTTGATTTAAATAAGTATGAAATGTCACCCCAAAACAAAATATAGAAAACGGGGTATGAAGTTACTCACGTTCAAGTATAAAACTTGATCGGTAAAAGATGAATAACCGGATGGATGAAGTTTAACGAGCAAGGCCTAAATGACAATAAAATCTTGGATTTAGAATGGTTGTCTTGAAGATCGTTAAATAAAATAATTGTTGCAAAAAGTAAACAATTAAAGTTCAAGGTTTAAAATGTAACTATTTAAGAATTTATAATAACAATCCTTTAAAAATGTAAGTTTGCTCGAAACCGGGTTAAAGTATCTAACCTTGATATTTACTTAACCAATGTTAAGTAATAAGGTGGGATAAATGCTAAAATGCAAGTTCCTTTGGGACAAAGATACTAAAACAGGTTTTTAACGAGTGTTCGGGTTGTCGATTTGGGTCTTGACAAATGGTCAAACCCAAAGTCAACTTTCCAACATATTAATTGTTATGATATAACTCATTAAAATATACTAACACTTAATCAAGTATGTAGATCTATTGTTTAGAACTAACAACGCACGTTAAGCGAGTGTTCGGTTTTGTCGGTCCAAACTATGTGATGAGATCAAGTTGGATCCAAAAATTCCAAGTACTTAAGAAAATAATTAAAATCAGTTTGTAAACTATTTTTAAAGAAATATACAAGTCTTGATAGCTAAAAACACACTTGTGTGTCTTAAACGAGTAAAAGTCGGTATAGTTCGGTTTGGTTCGGTCTCCATCTCACAAATAGTTCATAGATGATTTCTACATGCCCAAATATCATATAACTTGTATATTGGTTTATAAATGAAGAAAACTTAAATTTTACAACTAAAAAGTTAACTACAAGTCTTTTAAGCAAAAGTTTCGGTTTAGTTCGGTTTCCATCTCCCAACGAGTTCATAGATGGATTCCATATGCTTAATATCAAAGAACTTATAAAAATGATTTTTGAAACTCAAATCTAGCAATAAGCATGTTTAAACAACTATTTTAACAAAACTAGTAAACAAAAGTTCGGTTTTCGGTTTGGACTAGTTTCGGTTAAACCGTGGTTAGTCTTATACAAACCCACACCATAGAACTTGTAAATAAGATGAACAAACTAAAAGGGTTAGAAGTTAGTCATAAGTGATATGTATAATAAGTTATGTGCGTGTATATATATATCAAGAACACGAAGTCCTCCATGAAGCCTTGCCTTATGACATTCGAAACTTAACCAACCGGAGTCGATGAAGTAACAAATAAAGGAAACAAGGGGTGTGTATTATATATATGT
Source organism: Bidens hawaiensis (assembly GCF_021521415.1). Classification (NCBI taxonomy): domain Eukaryota; kingdom Viridiplantae; phylum Streptophyta; class Magnoliopsida; order Asterales; family Asteraceae; genus Bidens; species Bidens hawaiensis. The sequence continues at coordinate 77,616 of NW_027496267.1, read as the reverse complement.
TGTACCACCATATTCAAGTGTTAGTAATATTAGATGAACAAGTTAAAATGAAAGACTATAGTTAACCTTAAGAAATCAAAATAACAAAATGTTGAAGATGAATACTTGGATTTGAGAGAGATTTTGGAGAAGATGAACAACCAAAATGGTGTATGGAGCCTTGCTTTTATAATAGTAAGAGTATGGTTCATACAAATAGGGTAAAGATGCATGTGATGGTTGAAATGGTCAAAAAAGTTTTGGTAAATGGCAATAATAGTCCCCAAAGTTTGGTTTAAGTCATTTTAAGGAGTTTTAAGGACCAAAAAGAATGTTTTCAAGACCCAACAAGTGTAAAACAATATTGTAACATAAAATCCATCATTTTGATTATATCATAAGTTTTGGTTTACAAAATGGGTCGGTTTACATGATAAATGAATACAAAACGAATACAAACGAGACCCGAAATTGACGAATGTCATAGGTTAGAACAGACAAGCAAGAAGGAATAGAAAATTGGAGTTATAGTCATTAGATGATATCTGATGGCTCAGATATTTTATTTGAAAATATTACAAAAGAGTTATGTTTTATAAAGAAATGTATTTGAAATATCAAACGGGTATTTAAACCCGAGATTTTAATAAGTTTTCAATCTAAATATTTTAAAGACTTCCGCTATAACCCGCAACTCTGATGTATTTACAAAATAGGTACCAACTTGTGGTCACACGCCTAGGCCCTAAGTCGGGGTGTGACAGGCGGGGTTGTTAGAAAAAAGGTTATATCGTGTGAACCGAACCGGTATACATAACGGGTCCCGGTCGGACACCCGGTCGGACCTGTCCGATCTGCCGGTGTTATCCGGGTTTCAAAACATTGGTTATACTTGTCGCTTGTCATGTCCCATCATATTCACTCTCGATATTGATCTTTGATTTTTTATATGTTTTCAATGCATTTTGCAATTCTTGGTAAATACATTTATTGAGTATGAGTTCGTATATAAAGAGGTTGGAAAGATGAAGGAATATAACCACAATGACGGCCTTGATTACGCAAAATGAACAAAATGCCTCGTATGCACAACATCATGACTCTAAGACCAAGCGTAATTTTTAATGCCTTTTAAAGGGACATTTTTTCGTCACATCATCACTTCTTTTAGTAAAAACATGTTAAATGAATAATGTCCTTTAATGCCTTCTAATCATTACTTTTTTTATGAGCTTTATTGTAAAAACGTTCATGCCCTTATAACGCTTCGTAATGCATAGGGCATGTTGTAGGACTTTTATCCATTCATATAAAGACCTTATAATGCGTGACACATGTCTAATTCACTCAATATTAAAAGACTAAATCAATTAATAAAACTAAAATTAAGAAATAGACACTTTCGGTGTGATTAATGTAATTATGAGAACAATCGATGGATTTTAATTTAGCTCAAAGGTGAAAATATGATTGTTTAAAAGATCAATAATTGTTATTAGGTCTTTAAAACAACATGATTTTATAATCACTAAATCGAGAAGTCGAGAACCCCCCACTAATCTTTTATTCTATTAGTCGTAACTATAGATTTATATATTTATTTAATGTATTGTATATGTATGAAACTATGAATGAATGCGCTCCCACTAATATTTAGCTTTTGTTATATATTCTTTAAAAAAAAACGTTTGTTATATTAAATGACAAAATTACCCCAGCCGATTTCAATGATTGGATAGTGCCTCATGCCGCCGGTATACTTTCTCATCAAGTTACTCCATTACTTTATCCACCCACATGATTTGATTACCTTTTATTAATGGTACAAAAGCCTACCACAAAACAACTTGTCATTATTGTCTCATTTACCTTTCCTTTACACGTACAATGTTTTTAAATGACTATTTACATTAGTGACGGGCCATTAAAATATATCTCTGTCACAAAGAGACTTAAACACAAGACTTTCTTTTTTTTAAATTGAAGTCTTTAGATGACTTGACTCAACTACTTAAGTTGATCTCGACTTTTTTACACATGTGTGTACTTACACATATATATATATAAAATTTGGACTATTAATCAAGGTAAATTAATGTTATAGGCGTTGACAATTTTGTAATTAGCCAAGTAAAAAATCAAAATTGAACTACGTAATTGTTTGTCCAGTTTCATTATCTTTTCGAATGCTAATAACTTTATATATTGTATATTACCAAAAATAATTAGTCCATAGAATTGAATTTTCTTTAATTTATGTAATATTAAAAACGACTTTAAAAAAAGAGTGAATACATTTAACATACGTTTTTAGTTTTAATGTTATATAGAAAAAATAATTAAACTTGTAGGTTGGTTGCTATGCAGATGTAAGAGGAGTTGCAAACCCACGGTGGCCCGACTTTAATGCTTGGAACACCGTGCAGAGGCGTTAAATCCAAGGCAGTCAAGGGTGGGGCTCCAACACGTTAATGGGGCGGCAAAGGAAAAGGGAGAAAATGGTGAGTCATATACGTTTTAACAAGGAAACGGTGGAACTTTAAGCTACAACGGGACTTTTTTGTGTAATGGGAATTACTTGTTAAAGCCACGCTGCTTAAGCAATAATGACGTGACCCGAGATTAAAGTAATTCCATAACAACCATCGTTAGTGAGGAGTAAAACTTTGTAACAACACATGTAATTAGTAAGAAAAAACTAAACAGAGAAAACCTAATAACGATTCTTAACTTCTTGTAACTAACTCTGTTTTAGTTTAAAGTTTAAACACCTAGTGTGTAATTACCAATAAAAGCACCGACCCAATAATTAAAGTCACCATCTTTGGTGGACTTCATACGTGTCATAGATAAAATAAGAAAAATCAATTTGCTAAAGGGAAATAATTAAGAATATATTGAATTAATTTAATATTTGGTTCCTATTCCATTGAGCATAGCCAATAAAATTGATCGTATAGATTTTTGTGATGAGTTGTAATAAACTGAGCGTTTTCTTTTTCTTATACTCTACTCTGGTTATGAATTGAAGACAACACCACCTCCATTATAGATTTATTTGTAGATTAAATGATAATTTTACTTCTAATATAAAGATTAATACCGTATTTTTGAAAAATGTAAGAATACGAATATTCATAGTTTTTCGTGAGATTCATTAATGAAAGTATAATTATAGCGAAAAATAAAGTTATAGTGAGAAACTGATCTTGTCCTCTTGATTTAGTTAAATTATAATTATCTTAAATGTAGAGTGATAATTGTGTAATAAAGTGAAAAAACTTACGAAAAATATTAATGATGAAGTGTATAATTGTCACTATTTGTGTTATTAAACTTAATTAACTTTTACAAAGGGGCCCATCCACTACATATGATTTTACAAATATGTATATTTGATGACACATCACCTTCCCACCATGGTAGAATAGCTTGGCACTTAATTGTAGTTGTAGAGATGACCAACGAGCCTAAAAGTTTATAGAAAGTAAAACACAATTTACTTTATACAAATCTTTTGCGTTCATCTAGTAAGGTGTATGAAAATCATGAACCATTTCTCATATATTTTTAAAACATACAGCATTTCATGCTAGATTATATCTAATCACCTATATTGTATCAATATCTACAAAACAAAAATATAGTACATACAAGAAACAATTTCATTGTGTTATGCTATAGAGCTAAAAAACTTCCGTTACGCGAACGCTAACGTATACATATATGATATACCTAAATATATTGGTTTTCATTTTCATGATTTTATATATACTTTTCAATTATGTTTCATAAACGAGCTCCGTTGTAAAGTAAAAAAGAAAACAAAAGTAGTGTGAGAGTGAGATCAGAAGTTAAGGTTTCAATTCTGGACTTTTGGAACACTTTAGTAGATTTGGTTTGCAGTACTGATTATATCATTGATTATACTAGGATAGGGACCCGTGTTTCATACGAGTAAAAAATATTTCAAACATCATATATATATATGTAGATATCATAAGATTTTTTTTACCTTAACCTCTACAAAACCACAAGATGTAGAAAAAATATGTATAAATGATGTGAATGAGAAACTGTATAAATATATAAATCATTGAATTGCAAAATAATAGTCATACTAAAAAGGGAGCACAAAATCAGTTATAAACAATTAATTGTAGTCAAAATCGGTTTTTAAATCATTTGAAAGGAAAATAGTTGGTTGTGATTCTAGAAAACATTAATTAGTGAGGTTATGATTCTAGAAAACATTAATTAGTGAATTATGTGGCAATTTTATATATGAAAACCGGATGACTTAGAAACCTATGTGGACATGCTAGTTGAAGGTTATGTGGATATCTTGTGTATTTTTAATAAAAATTGTGACGGGTTTAAGATGAAACTCAAAAACAGTAGGGAACTGGGGAATTTTTCAGTTTACATGTAAAACTCTTCATTTTACATGAAAACAAATACTAAAAAAATTCTTTCTCGTGTAAAGACACATTTTTACATAATCTTTTAGAGTTTTTTTACATATAAGCACAAGTAGAAGCCGTTTTCAATTTTTTAATATATTTTTAGTTAAAAAATAATTTATTTTTTACAATTTTTTTTATTGGAATGTCTTCTACATATATTTATAAGCAAAAAAGTCTGAAAAAATTTATAATAAAACTAATTTTTAACATGTGAAATCGAGTTTTATAATATTTTTTATATGTAAAATAAAGATTTCCCTAGTTCCCCGTTTTTTTTTGAGTTATCTCTTGAACTTGTCCCTACAAAACTTTAAGATTACCCACTGGGTCAAAACAAGAGGGGGTCATGAAGTTATGCTGACCCAATGTCTCGAGATTTATTAATTTTTATATATGAAGTATGAGATATTTATAAGTAGAAAATACGATTTGAACCTTCTAGTTAAATATGGTAGAGGACAGGGCCGACCCTTGGGGGTGGCAGGAAGGTTGACGGCTATAGACCTGACACCCCGCTAGGCCCGAGATTTTTTTTATAAAGTTAATATGTATTTTAATTAAATACAGTATGTATATTTAATGCTTAAATTAGGGGTGTGCACATTTAGGTTCGGCTCGAAAAACCCGACGAACCGGCCTGGAAAAACCCGGACCGACCCTATTTACAATCCTATAAAGTTGGTTTTTAATTTCATTCCCAATCGGTTTCGGGTCGGGTCGATTGAAAACCGAATAATTGATTTTAAGTTTCATTGGCGAATCAGTTTCATAAGTTCATTAATATCCATTAGATGTTCATTAAGACATTTCATCTAACATTGGCGGGTGTACTGATCGAACAATAAATCAAGCATATGATGATCAATTAAGCATCAAAATTGTGAAATCACATTCTACTAATCAAGTAATAAGGAAGAATCATGCATCAAATTCAACACACACTTCAAATTTTGGAAAAAATAATGATCTAGGATGAACATAAAAGAACAAAAATTACCTGATGAAGAGATGTTTGTATGTATAAATCATCAGGAGTTTGTAATTGACTTGTATCCCATATCTTCTTTGCTTCAGTGATACCATAATCAATTGCCATAGTCTAGCAAAGAATCGGGTCGTACTGTTTGCAAAGAACCGAGAGACCGTATATGCTAATAACCGATACCCAATTATCCATGTCGGTTCATACTTCGGTCTCTAAAATCCTTTTATGTCAGTCTTTGGGTCGGGTCGGTCCTCTAACGGGTCGGGTCGGGTTTCTTACTTTGCACAACCGTAGTTTAAACTCAATTACATAACAAATAGCTTGGTGGTAAAGGAGTATTACTCTCAATCAAAAGATTATGAGTTCTTGTCTCATTTCAGACTAATTTAATCTTATTTTTATACAAAAGTTTTTTACACAACCCAAATTATAACCAAGTAAACTTATATAAAAGTTAAATTGTTTAAACCCAACAAAATATTTCTTTTACTTTAAGGCCCAAAAAATTTTCGTCTTTAGCCCAATTTTTTTGTTTTATCGGAGCCGGCCCTGGTAGAGGATGTGTGTGTGTGTGTTTATAATAGAAGTTCTTATTCCGTCATTTATTACCCAATAAGTTGAAACCAGGTATCGCCAAATTCTAACGAATCAATTGTTTATTTATGACATTAAACTCACAATCATCTACTCTATATCGATTTAGTGACCGAAAACTCACACTACCATTCGTATCCGGCGGGTAAGGGCCCACAACTTAAGTTTTTTTAGTTGCACAAGTTGTGCATTTGGTTAGGGCATTATTTTGACAATTTAGGTACTATATTCTAAAATTATATATACAATTAAAAATATGCATGTTTGCAATGGTGGAGCCAGGAACCTTTTGCTATGGGTTCGGGATATTTTGGTGCTCGATATTTTTCTAGCGCCAAAATTTTTCGGACCCAACTAGGTAGGGTCGGGTTGGGTCGCTCATTAAGTAAGATAAAAAAAATGCAATATCATTATTATAACAAAAGTATATCATCAGCATTCAATAAAATACATAATCTTATTAAATAAAAAAATATGAGTCCGTCGACCGTTGTTTAGTTGAAGTCCGACATGTGAGGGTTGAGGTTCACTAAAAGAAAAACGAGTATTAGTGGCGACATCGGGATTGTCGCCACTAAAAGTCATGATCCGGATGCCTCACGTGAGGTTAGCTACTAGCCATTGATAAAAATTTGATCTAACGGTGTGCATCTCCTCTGCTTTTGTTTACATTCACAAATCACAACCTTATCATCAAATTACACACCAACCAAATCTCAAACACCCTCTGCACCTAATCTTCCTCTTTGATTGAGCTCCCCTCAAACATCAATCGGCCACCGCCTCATCGCCGTAAATTAGTTCCAACACCGTCAAACACCTCATCACCGTAAGCTGTAATTGTAAAAGCTCCGTCACCGTCAAACACCTTCTTGATGTTCCACACCGTACGGCACCGTCAACCTTCTTGAAGCTCCGATACCGTAACCAGGCACAACTTCAGATCCGCCACCGTATTTTCAAGATTCGGCACCGTCAATCTCCGCCTCCGTATTTTCAAGATCTGCTGCCGTCAAGCTCCACCACTATCAAGATCTGTCGCTGTCGGACTACCACCGTGTTTTCAAGTTCCGGCTACCCGTTTTATTTTTTGTAATTTTGTGTATAAGTCATTTAAAGTTCATGTAATTTTAAACATTTTTAATGAGAATCTAAGTGTGTTTTGGTTTGGTTTGTTTACAATTTCGGTATACTGCTACTTAAACGTTTTGTTGCGTTAAAAATATGGAACTCCGCCTCGGGCAAAATTTCCGGCAGTGTCTCTGGCGCTTCATTAGCAGCGGCGCGTTAAACAATTAGCGGCGACGGCAGAGCATTAGCGACGGAGAACTAGCGGCGACATTTTAGCGGCGACATTTCTTTTAGCGGCGACTTAAAGGGTCTTTAGTGGCGACTTTTTTCGCCACTAAAACCCAAATTTCTTGTAGTGGTTGTGAGGCATTTGTTTAAGCCTGTAGGAGAACTGGCAAAGGCAACGAGATGAGGCGAGGGTCGAACTCATCTGTTCGATAGAAACATAAACTGATCTGTTGTTTTTGTATTTTTTGTTTAACTTTTAGTCATGTATTATCTTTAAAAATCTTAATTGGTTGGGCTTATTGACTCGTTCTATGAATAAGTTTGGGCTTTTTTTATAATGTATATATCTGTTATTGGGCCGTTTATAAGATAGTAATTTTTATAGTTTTTTTAAAAAGTTTTTTATATTTTATAAATTTTAACTAAATTTATAACAATCAATGGGTTCGAATATATATTTTTGAAAAGGTATTGGGTTCGCTCGCCGAAAAAAAGTGAGTCTGCTTGTTAATTCGATACTATATGTTATATATAAAACTGAAATAGACCGGGTTCAGCCAAACCCGGTTGACTATATGTGGCTCCGCCACTGCATGTTTGTGTTCCGGTTCAAGGCAAGGGTCGAGTACACATGAAAGGGTCATCGAAATTCTAAACTACCCCAACACTGGCCTCAAAATAAATACAAAAATTGCTACGATGTCTAACTTCGATTTCAAAACATCCCCCTATCAAGAGATTTTGTTATGTTGACATCTCAGTCCTTTCCTAATTGATCTTTGGCATTAGCCCATCTTGGTTTACATGAGAAAGAGGCAGGTGTTCGATTGGATACACTTTTAGTTGGTCATTTAGAAGAATTACAAATCAATAAGTTGCTTTAGTTTTTGATTTTTTTATTAAGAATAAAGCAATTACAATTAATGAAGATTTCTTAAACTTCAAGTATCAGTAACTTTCATTAAAGAAGGTAAGATGCGATTGAGTAGTTAAAGGCTTAAAGCAACTAGAATTAATTATTGATTAAGAACATAAAAACAGAATCATGTGAAAGTTAATGGTGGTAACATGGACCAATATAAGTTGTCTCGTCAAAAACCTTGATATGGACCAAATATGAGCTGTCTCGTATCAAACTTTGATGGCATCATATGGGTTTACAAAAACTATATTAATTATAGTTCTTTTTATTTTTATATGAAAAAAAAGTTACATGACAAAGAGGGGTTTAATTGAACATGGTGGCCATGTGGATGTATGAACATGTATCATGTGGTCATCCATGTGCCCATGGAATTAAACTCCCATTCCTTTTCTTGCCTTTTACCTACCAATTTTTTATAATACAAAACGATTAACACATTAATCATCAATTAAACTCCCATTCCTTTTCGTTTATATTCTTTTTAAAACAAACTAGTATTTTGAAACCCCCGCGTTGCGGGGGAAGGGTTTGACGATGAGTGTCTTTCAGGGTTCATGTTATACCTTGCTGCGGAAGGGTCTATCAATGACAAATCTTAAAATTATGATTTTATAATATATTTAAAACCTGTATCATACATGTTTGACTTCCACATATGTTGGCCTAACAAAAAGTAAAAATGGTATCACCCACCATGAATTACACTGAACCATATTTATCACCACAATCCGATTATGCTAGAGCTTGCTAGAAGAAACTCCAACAGTTGCATATCAAGCATGTTTTTCTACTTCCATAGAGCCGCTCACTGTAATAGCTTGCTTCTCAGGTGGCTTGCACCCTGGGTGGTGCGGCTGCCTCTTGCCCATAGCTGACTTCTTTATCCTCCTTTGATAGATGACGTGGGTTTTTTTTCCAGATTTGTAGACCTGCTATCTTTGTCTAAAGCATGTATGCAGGTCAAAGTTTATATATTGCGGTTGTATTCGTCTATATTGCATCATCTTGGGGTAAATATGTTAATAAGATGACCATTGTTGTTGATGGAGGACTAATAAGTCAAACTCTTTTGTGCATAGTTAACCCATTCCTACCACATTAAGCATCCTCATTATGACCTTCATTATAAAAAAGTGCAATAACCTGAACTTTACACCGAACGGGTTGATGATTGAACCGAAAAAACGATCAGTGAGTGAGTCAAGACCAACCCCGAATTTAGTACACTTGTTGAGTAAGGTTTGTCCAAGATGAATGAAGTCACTAACTTCGCCATACGACATTCGAGGTACAACTTTCCTTGATGTTCTAAGATAGGATATATATTCTGCAATTAGTTGTATTTATCGAGCCGGGGGTCTCACCGGAAGCAGCCTCTCTATCCCTATGGGATAGAGGTAAGGCTGTCTACATCTTACCCTCCTCAGACCCTACCATAGCATTGCTATTGGTGGGATATACTGAGTACGATGAAATTAACAGAAAAAAAGTCGATCAGGTTAGTTCTATTAATTGTGTAGAACGAATCGGCTATATTAAATACAACTAATTGGTTTCAATAGGAAACCGTTTAATTGAAAATTAGTTTTTATTTTTTCTAATTTTTTTTCATTTCATTAGTTGGGTGACATTTCATGTTCAATTTTGTATCATTTAAAAGGTGATCATAAAAGGAAAGAGGTCAAAACTAAACTGGTTTTGCTATGTTGAATGGTTCAAATAGGTTAGCTTTGTTTTATTAAACGGGCCGACCGATCAATTTTTAGAAAAACTGGATGAGCAGCTTAGTTTATTAAGCATGACATAAGACAAATGGTTTTTATCAGAAACATTTTAATAGAAAACAGTGTATAAAGGTATCTAAATTTTCTTTCTTTTTTTTTTACCATGCCATGCTTTATATTAATGGTTTCTAAATTGTTCACTTTATTAACATTTAGTAATGTTGTTTATATCTATATTATTAAATCATAAAAAATAGAACACTTGAATGTAAGTAAACCTGCAAAATTTGCAAAAACCTATTGACATGACCAGGTCATCTGCAAACTGCAAAACAAAGAAAATTCACATATTAAATGTAATTGAGGATATTAAGACTCACTCTTTGAGATGTCAACGTTTCCTCTAACTGCAGCCTTCAAGAACTGTTGAAAACATATATGACAGGCGTCCTCAAATACTTTCAATGCCAAATATGAATATCGTATATGAGATTATGAATTAACAACTTCAAATAAAAACTCATCCACAATCAGTTCTAGCAATTAAGCCTTCAGTTGTGGAAATGTAATAACATAAAAAGCAGTAAAGAAATAGAATCAACTATTGTCAAAGAAAACCTTTTTGGGGTGAAACATAACATCTTCACTGTCATCTAGATCTCCAAATCCCCTCTTAGTGCCTAGAATCACATTACGAATTCCAAAGGTAATAAGCAAGCCATTAATTAAACTAAATTAAAATCACTATTTGCTTTTAAATGGAGCAACATTTCATACCTGCAACCCTGGTAGCGTTGGGCTCTTAGCAAATCACCACCAAAATCATCATCGTGCAGCCTCCATTAGTTAAAAGAAAATAAGTCAAGGGAAACTCATGAATCCAACTTATTCAGCATGTAACATCTTATCTAATACTATTAAAAGTGTGTGATTCTATAAACAACATCCAACGATACTTACATTTTTAATGTAAAGGCGCTTCACGAACACTTGAAAACAACCTCGAATCTTAAAAGAACCTGCCGAGCCATCATCAAACTATCAATATATAGGTCAATTCCTATGTTAAATCATACATTCGAACACCATTTAAGATTCAATTATAGAAACTTGAAGAATGAATCAAGATCTGTACCTTTTCAGAAACTCGAGCTTCAATTTAAGCAAGATTCATGAAATCACCAAATTTGAGACTCTAAAATCAGCATTGAACGAAAAGAAATTTGGATTATCCACAACATACCTGGATAATTGTTGTATTTGGGGATTAGTTGTTGTCAATTGCAACTCTACAACACATAAGTTAATAGTTTAATGAAAGAACGAAGAGCATTAAAGAACCTTAGATTATTGGGTTCTTACATATGCAGTGAAGATTCGAGATGGAATTGTCCGCATCATCGAGAGGCAAACTGAAGATGGAGAGAGGATGCAAGCAAATTAGATGAAAAGAAATAGTGATCAAGAGTCAGATGGAACGACCACGTGGAAAGGGAGACAACACGTGGCTGTCAACCAAAAGAAAGGTGCACGGCAGAAAACGTACAAACCTTTATACATGAAGTACAAAACCATAATGCAAGTTTCTCCAAAAATTGTAATATTATAAATAATCAATGCTATATATACCTATATGTAATAGTTTGAGAGTTAAGGGTTATGTTAATGATAGTTCTTGTGGTCTGTTATCAATGGTAAATGTATTATGTATAAGAAAACTAGTTGACACTTTACCTTTCCCCTTTGTTCTTCCTAAATTTGTTCACTCATTTGTTTATTTTCTTTTTTAATTAAAACAAACAAACCTAAATAACCACAAACAAATTTATTTTCGTAACATACCAACCCGAACAATGCTACAGAACAGGCGAAGGCGGAAACTTTCATCTCCAATTTCAAGTTTGAGTTGGTGTTCGAAATTTTTAAGTGTAATCCGGTGTCAACTTATAATTGTTAAGAATCATGTATTTCACGGTCCCAGCAGAATTATTATTCAAATTCACATCCACTCATATCGGTCGTTCCACCTCCTTGGTACCACTAGGGTTATTATTTGTAGCCAAAAGTTTAGAATTATTTTTCAAATTAACCTCTACTCATTCCGGTCGTTCCACCTCCTCAGGACCACTAGGATTATTATTTTCAACCAAAAGTTCATTTACAACACAGATATAACAGTTAGCACTCATTTGCAACACTAATATAAATAAACAAACAAATAATATATATATATATATATATATATATATTTAAAATAAGATTGCCCATTTTTTATAAAGTTGCTAGTTTTAGAAATATTCTAGCTTATGATGAAACAAAAATATAGCAAACCAGCCGTAGTGGATTCTCTTTCATGTTGTAAACATCACATGTGTTATTTAATCTAAAGATAATTCACAAATAAAATAAAGGACGCTTTAGTAACAAAAGTACTTGTCATATAATTAAAAGTTATTAGGAATATACCTTTTTTACTTTTAACTTTCATGATATAAGGGTGGGGATGATGTCATCCCTCTTTCCCGTCCCCTCTTCCTCGCCTTTTGTGTTCACGCTCTAACTTTAATTCGAAAGAGTGATATTGTTGTTTCTTTCTTTCTAAGGTATCAAATTACGACAGCGTTCTCACCAGTACTAGATGTCTCACGGTAGCTATCCCTCTTCTCGTCCCGCTTCCTCCAAAATGATAAGCATCATTATATTGTCAAATCGCATATAAACATTTAAAGTGTGACATCTCACATAGCTAAGTAAATGTACCAGATTATTTAGTTCATTTGATAACGTTAGGGCTTATTTTGAATGTTTTAGTTTAAACTCCTATAACTAGGTAAACAATAAGTTTATGGTTTAAAAAAAATTGAGTTTGAATTGTTTAAATTACCAAAAGAACCAGATTAAACCTCAATTTCAATATTAGAATTCTTATGAATATAGATTCAAACTAAAGTATATATTCAATAACGACATGTGCTAATGTATTCACTTATTCAAGATCGATGAAGTTGTGAGGCTTACTTATGTTTCTAAGGCATCATTGGTAACTAAACATGTAGACATGAACCGACATGTTAATTTTCGTGTCTAAACAAGTAAAATACTCGTTTACCTGTTAAGGACCCGTTAATATTATATTAGTTTTTTTATAAATAAAAGTATATAATATAAAATGTTATATACCCTAAATAGTTAACCATAAATTTTTATACCAAACAATTAATTGTGTTAATGATAGTTCTTGTGGTCTGTTATCAACGGTAAATGTATTCTGTATAAAAAAACTAGTTGACACTTTACCTTTCACCTTTGTTCTTCCTAAGTTTGTTCACTCGTTTGTTTATTTTCGTTTTTACTTAAAACAAACAAACCTAAATAACCACAAACAAATTTATTTTCGTAACATACCAACCCGAACAATGCTACAGAACAGGCGAAGGCGGAAAATTTCATCTCCAATTTCAAGTTTGAGTTGGTGTTCGAAATTTTTAAGTGTAATCCGGTGTCAACTTATAATTGTTAAGAATCACATATTTCACGGTCCCAGTAGAATTATTATTCAAATTCACATCCACTCATATCGGTCGTTCCACCTCCTTGGTACCACTAGGGTTATTATTTGTAGCCAAAAGTTTAGAATTATTTTCAAATTAACCTCTACTCATTCTGGTCGTTCCACCTCCTCAGGACCACTAGGATTATTATTTTCAACCAAAAGTTCATTTACAACACACATATAACAGTTAGCACTCATTTGCAACACTAATATAAATAAACAAACAAATAATATATATATATATATATATATATATATATATGTATATATATATATATATATATTTAAAATATGATTGCCCATTTTATATAAAGTTGCTAGTTTTAGAAATATTCTAGCTTATGATGAAACAAAAATATAGCAAACCAGCCGTAGTGGATTCTCTTTCATGTTGTGAACATCACATGTGTTATTTAATCTAAAGATGATTCACAAATAAAACAAAGGACGCTTTAGTAACAAAAGTACTTGTCATATAATTAAAAGTTATTAGGAATATACCTTTTTTACTTTTAACTTTCATGATGTAAGGGTGAGGATGATGTCATCCCTCTTTCCCGTCCCCTCTTTCTTGCCTTTTGTGTTCACGCTCTAACTCTAATTCGAAAGAGTGACATTGTTGTTTCTTTCTTTCGATGGTATCAAACAACGACAGCGTTCTCATAAGTACTAGAGGTCTCACGGTAGCTATCCCTCTTCTCGTACCGCTTCCTCCAAAATGGTAAGCATCATTATATTGTCAAATCGCATATAAACATTTAAAGTGTGACATCTCACATAGCTAAGTAAATGTATCATATGATTTATTTCATTTGATAACATTAGGGCTCATTTTGAATGTTTTAGTTTAAACTCCTATAACTAGGTAAACAATAAGTTTATGGTTTAGAAAAATGAGTTTGAATTGTTTAAATTACAAAAAGAACCAGATTAAACCTCAATATTAGAATTCTTATGAATATAGATTCAAACTAAAGTATATATTTAATAACAACATGTGCTAATATATTCACTTATTCACGATCGATGAAGGTGTGAGGCTTACTTATGTTTCTAAGGCATCATTGGTGTACTAAACATGTAGACATGAATCGACATGTTAATTTTCGTGTCTAAACAAGTAAAATACTCGTTTACTTGTTAAGGACCCGTTAATATTATATTAGTTTTTTTATAAATAAAAGTATATAATACAATATGTTATATATCCTAAATAGTTAACCATAAATTTTTAAACCAAACAATTAATTGTGTTAATGATAGTTCTTGTGGTCTGTTATCAACGGTAAATTTATTATGTATAAGAAAACTAGTTGACACTTTACCTTTCACCTTTGTTCTTCCTAAGTTTGTTCACTCGTTTGTTTATTTTCGTTTTTACATAAAACAAACAAACCTAAATAACCACAAACAAATTTATTTTCGTAACATACCAACCCGAACAATGCTACAGAACAGGCGAAGGCCTAAAATTTCATCTCCAATTTCAAGTTTGAGTTGGTGTTCGAAATTTTTAAGTGTAATCCGGTGTCAACTTATAATTGTTAAGAATCACATATTTCACGGTCCCAGTAGAATTATTATTCAAATTCACATCCACTCATATCGGTCGTTCCACCTCCTTGGTACCCCTAGGGTTATTATTTGTAGCCAAAAGTTTAGAATTATTTTTCAAATTAACCTCTATTCATTCCGGTCGTTCCACCTCCTCAGGACCACTAGGATTATTATTTTCAACCAAAAGTTCATTTACAACACAGATATAACAGTTAGCACTCATTTGCAACACTAATATAAATAAACAAATAAATAATATATATATATATATATATATATATATATATATATTTAAAATATGATTGCCCATTTTATATAAAGTTGCTAGTTTTAGAAATATTCTAGCTTATGATGAAACAAAAATATAGCAAACCAGCCGTAGTGGATTCTCTTTCATGTTGTGAACATCACATGTGTTATTTAATCTAAAGATAATTCACAAATAAAATAAAGGACGCTTTAGCAACAAAAGTACTTGTCATATAATTAAAAGTTATTACGAATATACCTTTTTTACTTTTAACTTTCATGATATAAGGGTGGGGATGATGTCATCCCTCTTTCCTGTCCCCTCTTCCTCGCCTTTGGTGTTCACGCTCTAACTCTAATTCGAAAGAGTGATATTGTTGTTTCTTTCTTTCGAAGGTATCAAACTACGACAGCGTTCTCACGAGTACTAGATGTCTCACGGTATCTATCCCTCTTCTCATCCCGCTTCCTCCAAAATGATAAGCATCATTATATTGTCAAATCGCATACAAACATTTAAAGTGTGACATCTCACATAGCTAAGTAAATGTACCAGATTATTTAGTTCATTTGATAACGTTAGGGCACATTTTGAATGTTTTAGTTTAAACTCCTATAACTAGGTAAACAATAAGTTTATGGTTTAAAAAAAATGAGTTTGAATTGTATAAATTACCAAAATAACCAGATTAAATCTCAATTTCAATATTAGAATTCTTATGAATATAGATTCAAACTAAAGTATATATTCAATAACGACATTTGCTAATATATTCACTTATTCAAGATCGATGAAGTTGTGAGGCTTACTTATGTTTCTAAGGCATCATTGGTGTACTAAACATGTAGACATGAACCGACATGTTAATTTTCGTGTCTAAACAAGTAAAATACTCGTTTACCTGTTAAGGACCCGTTAATATTATATTAGTTTTTTTATAAATAAAAGTATATAATATAATATGTTATATACCCTAAATAGTTAACCATAAATTTTTATACCAAACAATTAATTGTGTTAATGATAGTTCTTGTGGTCTCTTATCAACGGTAAATGTATTCAGTATAAGAAACCTAGTTGACACTTTACTTTTCATCTTTGTTCTTCCTAAGTTTGTTCATTCGTTTGTTTATTTTCGTTTTTACTTAAAACAAACAAACCTAAATAACCACAAACAAATTTATTTTCGTAACATACCAACCCGAACAATGCTACAGAACAGGCGAAGGCGGAAAATTTCATCTCCAATTTCAAGTTTGAGTTGGTGTTCGAAATTTTTAAGTGTAATCCGGTGTCAACTTATAATTATTAAGAATCACATATTTCACGGTCCCAATAGAATTATTATTCAAATTCACATCCACTCATATTGGTCTTTCCACCTCCTTGGTACCACTAGGGTTATTATTTTTAGCCAAAAGTTTAGAATTATTATTCAAATTAACCTCTACTCATACCGGTAGTTCCACCAACTCAGGACCACTAGGATTATAATTTTCAACCAAAAGTTCATTTACAACACAGATATAACAGTTAGCACTCATTTGCAACACTAATATAAATAAACAAATAACAACATATATATATATATATATATATATATATATATTTAAAATATGATTTCCCATTTTATATAAAGTTGCTAGTTTTAGAATTATTTTATCTTATGATGAAACAAAAATATAGCAAACCAGCTGTAGTGGATTCTCTTTCATGTTGTGAACATCACATATGTTATTTAATCTAAAGATGATTCACAAATAAAATAAAGGACACTTTAGTAACAAAAGTACTTGTCATATAATTTAAAGTTATTAGGAATATACCTTTTTTACTTTTAACTTTCATGATGTATGGGTGGTGATGATGTCATCCATCTTTCTCGTCCCCTCTTCCTCGCCTTTTGTGTTCACGCTCTAACTCTAATTCGAAAGAGTGATATTGTTGTTTCTTTCTTTCGATGGAATCAAACTACGACAGCATTCTCACTGGTATTAGAGGTCTCACGGTAGCTATCCCTCTTCTCGTCCCGCTTCCACCAAAATGATAAGTTTATGGTTTTGAAAATTGAGTTTGAATGTTTTAGTTTAAACTCCTATAACTAGGTAAACAATAAGTTTATGGTTTAGAAAATTGAGTTTGAATTGTTTAAATTACCAAAAGAACCAGATTAAACCTCAATTTCAATATTAGAATTCTTATGAATATAGATTCAAACTAAAGTATATATTCACTAACGGCATGTGCTAATATATTCACTTATTCACAATCGATGAAGGTGTGAAGCTTACTTATGTTTCTAAGGCATCATTGGTGTACTAAACATGTAGACATGAATCGACATGTTAAGTTTCGTGTCTAAACAAATAAATACTCGTTTACCTGTTAAGGACCCGTTAATATTATATTAGTTTTTTTTATAAATAAAAGTATATAATAATATAATATGTTATATACCCTAAATAGTTAACCATAAATTTTTTACCAAACAATTAATTATGTTAATGATAGTTCTTGTGGTCTGTTATCAACGGTAAATGTATTCTGTATAAGAAAACTAGTTGACACTTTACCTTTCACCTTTGTTCTTCCTATGTTTGTTCACTCGTTTGTTTATTTTCTTTTTTACTTAAAACAAACAAACCTAAATAACCACAAACAAATTTATTTTCGTAACATACAAACCCAAACAACGCTACAGAACATGCGAAGGCGGAATATTTCATCTCCGATTTCAAGTTTGAGTTGGTGTTCGAAATATTTAAGTGTAATCCGGTGTCAACTTATAATTGTTAAGAATCACATTTTTCACGATCCCAATAGAATTATTATTCAAATTCACATCCACTCATATCGGTCATTCCACCTCCTTGGTACCACTAGGGTTATTATTTGTAGCCAAAAGTTTAGAATTATTATTCAAATTAACCTCTACTCATACCGGTCGTTCCACCTCCTTAGGACCACTATGATTATTATTTGCAACCAAAAGTTCATTTACAACACAGATATAACAGTTAGCACTCACTTGCAACACTAATATAAATAAACAAATAACAATATATATATATATATTTAAAATAAGATTGCCCATTTTTTATAAAGTTGCTAGTTTTAGAAATATTCTGCTTATGATGAAACAAAAATATAGCAAACCAGCCGTAGTGGATTCTCTTTCATGTTGTGAACATCACGTGTGTTATTTAATCTAAAGATGATTCACAAATAAAACAAAGGACGCTTTAGTAACAAAAGTACTTGTCATATAATTAAAAGTTATTAGGAATATATCTTTTTTACTTTTAACTTTCATGATATAAGGGTGGGGATGATGTCATCCCTCATTCCCGTCCCCTCTTCCTCGCCTTTTGTGTTCACGCTCTAAATCTAATTCGAAAGAGTGATATTGTTGTTTCTTTCTTTCTAAGGTATCAAATTACGACAGCGTTCTCACCAGTACTAGATGTCTCACGATAGCTATCCCTCTTCTCGTCCCGCTTCCTCCAAAATGATAAGCATCATTATATTGTCAAATCGCATATAAGCATTTAAAGTGTGACATCTCACATAGCTAAGTAAATGTACCATATGATTTAGTTCATTTGTAACATCCTAAAATTTTATTTATAAATAAAGAAAGTGATGTTTAGTGATTTCACGTTGTTAATTGTTTAATGTCGAGTAAGGAGGGAGTTGGGCTTAGATTGCGTAAGATGGGTTAAATGAGAATGGGCCTCGGGTCCGTGGGCTTAGAGGGATATAAATATCCCATCCCAAACCCAATCTTTCATTTCCACCTTATTTCTTCACACACTCAAAACACACACATTCTAACCGATCAAGATTCGAAGCCGAGACCCGAGATTTTGTTGATAGATCTGAGTTGGTAAGGTAAGAACAAATCCACCAAAGCTAATATTACTGAAAATGGTTAGGATTGGATGGGTTAACCGGACCCGAAACCCAAACTGCCCAAATCGGACCCCTAAAATGTCGATTTTAGGCCGATTTGATGGTTGGGATTTGTAGGCGCTGATCATACGATTCCGTGGGTACCAAAATCGAGTTATTTGGCTAAGAAACGAAGGATTTATGGGCAAACAGATCTGCAGCGCGATAACTTCGCCTGCAAGATTAAGTTCGCCTGATGAACTTCGCCTTCAAGCGTAACTTCGCCTACGGCCAAGTTCGCCTAAGGTTTAACTTCGCCTGAAGCCAAGTTCGCCTAAGGTTTAACTTCGCCTGAAGCCAAGTTCGCCTAAGGTTTAACTTCGCCTGAAGCCAAGTTCGCCTAAGGTTTAACTTCGCCTGAAGCCAAGTTCGCCTAAGGATTAACTTCGCGTGAAGCCAAGTTCGCCTAAGGTTTAACTTCGCCTGAAGTGAAGTTCGTTTAGAAAATAAATTAAAAACCTAATGGAAAATGTGTTAAGGCAGTTATCGAAAATAAAATTTTTCCAAGCTGACCTGGCAGCTTAACCCCAGCCAGGGGCTCTGCCCCTTGGACCCCGCTAGGGGCTGCCGCCCCTAGAACCCCGCTGCCAGGGCGCTGCCCCCGGACCCCCGTTCGTTGTGGGTCATATATAGACAGAAATACAAAACGAGTAGTAGTAGTTAATTGATATGTGTAAATATTATACAGTTAGCCGAGCCCAGTTAAATAAAGGAATTACGATCAACGGCGAGCGTAACAGGATCCAGGTGAGTTTCTAGCCCCATTCCTTGTTATGTTTTCGGGGCTGTGTGAATACTTGATGTGTTGTTAATACATTTATCCTAAGTGATAAGTGTATGCCATATGTGATATATGTGATATGTATGAATGATTGCTTGATGGTACGTGAACGATCTTCGGATATTGCACGTACTGTCAGGTTGTAACGTCATAAATATGGTAAGTATGATATGTATGTTTATGTGTATGAACGTAATAAAGTTAATAAAAGAAGGAAAGGACGGTTGTATGGTTGTATGGTTACGAAAAGGGTACCGAGCCCTAATAATACTCGAGGTATGATGTATGGTTGTATGGTAACGAAGAGGGAATCGAACCCTACTAATATTCGAAAACAAGGGACCAGACCCTTATAATATCTGTGATGTTAGGGACCAGACCCTTATAATATCTGTGATGTTAGGGACCAGACCCTTACAATATCTGTGAGGATAGGGACCAGACCCTCATAATATCTGTGATGTTAGGGACCAGACCCTTATAATATCTGTGATGTTAGGGACCAGACCATTATAATATCTGTGAGGTTATAGGGCGAAAGGCTCTTTAAAACGTATGATTATGAATGTAAAGAAAGTATGTAAGTAAGAAAGAAAGTATGTAAGTAAGAATGAAGGTATGAGTACTTATGTGTGTATGAAAGAAAGTTATGAGGTTAAGTACGTATGTATGTAATAAGGTATTGTATGGTATTGTATGATTAACTAGAACTCACTCAGCGTAGCTGACTTTTAGTATGCACGCAGGTGAGTAGGATGAGACAGCTGGCTTGAGTGGAGGACACATGGCAGAAGACTAAAGCCTGGCATCTGAAGATCTGATATGTTTTTATAAGTTATGTTTTGATTTTGAAAGACAAGAGGAATGTTTTAAGACATGATTATGAATTGATATGTAATGTTTTATGAAAGTTTTATATTCCGCGTAAAGTTTTTAATTAACTCTGATATTTAGAACTGTGTTTATGAGTAAATCCAACACGAAAGTAGGGTTACCGGTGACGGGGCCTTACAAGTTGGTATCAGAGCAAAGTTCGAGAGATTTAAGCATCCTACATGCTTAGACTCGAACAGAGAATGGGATTTAAGTAAGAAAGGAAAGAAGATGCCAGTCCAAGAATGCCATGTGTCGCTCAAGCAAGATCAGTAAAGGTGAAAGGTATGATTAAATGATATATGTTAATGAGAAAGAAAAGATATGAGAATGGTACGGATAGGAATAACTGATTGTTTGAATTGACTAACTGCTTAAGTAGAACTAGCACAAATAGACTCATAAAAGGAAGTGTATAGGACACGGAAAGTAACGTGATCAGCTAATCACAACTGGCCACTGTTATTACCTGTTAGCCTTACCATCCTTGTACTAAACGGTTCCTTGAGTGACGATGTTTGTGTTTTCCCTTTTAGAATACGATGGCTGGAGTTGGTAACATTGCTGGAGCTGGAGGTCGTGCTGGACGACGCGGCAGGCCTCGTCGTATCCAGCAACCTTCGGTTGAGACAGCTTCCAACACCAGGGAGGAGAGTAGTGCAGCTGGAGGAGGTCCGATCAACAACGAAGGGGTTCAACTGGATCCCGCCATTCAAGCAGCGATCGTCCAAGCTGTAGCCGCTGCTGTAAAGAATATTACTCCGGGAGGCCCTGCTGGAAGCCGTGAAAGAACTGTGGACGGGGCAGGTGGTCATAGTAATGATGATGAGGGGGAGAAGGGTGAATCAAGCGAGGAAAGGTCTGCGAAAGTCGATGACAGAAGGAGGGACCGAGGCGGTTGCAACTACAAGTCCTTCAAAGGTTGTGACCCGCCTAAGCTGACTGGTTTAGGAGACGCAATCGCTACTCTTCAATGGGTAACCGCTATGGACAAGATTATCCGCATTAGCGAATGCCGTCCCGACCAAGCTGTGGGTTATGCTACACAGTCATTTGAGGAGGAAGCTATGTATTGGTGGGAAAGTGTGGAGCAGAGAAAGACTAAGGATGAGATCAGAGCGATGAGGTGGGAAGATTTGAAAGAGTTGGTAATGAAGAAGTTCTGTGCAGATGCCGAGGTTGAAAGAACGGAGATGAAGTTCCAGAATTTAAAAGCCGGTATGATGACGCATCGTGAGTATACCACGGAGTTCAACCGACTATCTAGGTTGGTGCCTGACATGGTTGACACTGAGGTCAAGAGAATCAAATGTTATGTGAGGGGGTTGCCACAAAAGGTCCGCATGTTAGTCAGGGCGATTCAACCTGCTACTTTTGATTCGGCTGTTGGACTCGCGGAAATGGTCTATGCTGACTTGGCCGCGGATGATAGGGTGGAAAGGGACGAAGAGAAAGAGAAGAAAGGGGTCACTGTTGCTAAACGACCCGGTACTTAGTTATGGAACTCCAAGGATAAGAAACAGAAAGTATGGGAGAAGAGATCGTGTAAGACCTGCGGGAAGAGGCATGGTGGTGAGTGCAAGTGGGGTAAAAGTTCTAATGTTTGTCTCAAATGTGGAAAGGCTCATGGTGGAGAATGCAGAATGGGGTCGAATGCCTGTTATAAGTGCGGGAAGGTAGGGCATTATGCCAATGAGTGCAGTGCGAAGCCAGCATGTTACAAATGTGGAAAGACAGGCCATATGTCAAGGGAGTGCACTGAAGGTGTAGCTGGAGGTAGTGGAAAGAAGGATGCCAATCAAGCTAGGCCCAGAACCAGAGCCTACATGCTGACCCAGGAACAAGCCAGGCAGATTCCTGATGTCGTCACAGGTACGTTTCTAGTGAACGATGTTTCCGCTTCTGTATTATTTGATTCTGGTGCGAATAGAAGTTTTGTAGCTACGACGTTTAGTAAACTAGCTAAAATGAAAGGCTGCCGAGTGTCTGAAACTTTTGTAGTAGAAACCGCAAGTGACACTTCGGTGAAAATAACAAAAATGGTTAAGAATTGTAAGATAGTGTTAGAGGGACATGAGTTCCCTGTTACTATGTATGTTATGGCCTTAGGAGGGTTCGATGTAGTCTTGGGTATGGATTGGTTGTCTGAGTTTGAGGCTCAGATAGTATGTAAAAGTAAGATGATAAGGTTAAAGTCATTGGATGGTAGTGCGGTGACGGTTTATGGTGATAAGGAGAGTTATGGGCTTAATGTCATTTCGATGATAAAAGCCGAGGGTTTGTTAAGGCGAGGGTGCGGTGCCTACCTGGCGTATGTTGTCAACGCTACGGCCGAGACGAAAGAAATGAAGAATGTTCCTATTGTGCGCGACTACCCAGAAGTATTCCCTGAGGATCTTCCGGGGTTGCCACCTGAGCGAGAGATAGAATTTCATATAGATCTAGTACCAGGAGCCCAGCCCGTCGCGAAAGCGCCTTACCGTCTAGCACCGTCCGAGATGAAGGAATTGATGTCCCAACTGCAAGAACTCCTCGACAAGGGTTTTATCAGACCGAGTGTTTCTCCGTGGGGCGCACCGGTTTTGTTTGTGAAGAAAAAGGATGGAAGTATGAGAATGTGCATAGACTATCGTGAGTTGAATAAGCTTACGGTAAAGAATAGATACCCCTTGCCTAGGATTGACGATCTGTTTGACCAACTGCAAGGTTCGAGTTGGTTCTCACGAATAGATCTCAGATCAGGCTACCATCAACTGAAGGTAAAGGAGGCAGACGTCCCTAAGACAGCGTTCCGAACGCGATATGGACACTACGAGTTCCTCGTAATGTCATTCGGTCTAACAAATGCTCCTGCAGCATTTATGGACATGATGAACAGGGTGTGTCGACCAATGTTGGATAAGTCAGTTATCGTTTTCATTGATGACATATTAATATATTCAAGGAGCGAGTCTGACCATGCGGAGCATTTGAGAGAAGTATTGGAAGTTCTGAAGAAAGAGAAGTTGTATGCCAAGTTTTCGAAATGCGCGTTCTGGTTAAGAGAAGTGCAATTTTTAGGTCACGTGATTAATTCGGAAGGGATTACCGTGGACCCAGCTAAGATTGAGGCGATAACGAATTGGAAGACTCCGCAGAATCCGACTGATATACGAAGTTTCCTAGGGTTAGCCGGCTACTACAGGAGATTCATCGAAGGTTTCTCCAAGATAGCCGCACCGCTGACCGGTATGACCCGAAAGTCGATAGTATTCAGTTGGGGAAAATTTCAAGAGGAAGCCTTTGAAGAATTAAAGAGAAGACTCACGCAAGCTCCAATCCTTGCTCTACCCGATGGTGACGAGGATTTCGTTGTGTGTGCTGATGCCTCGCATCAAGGGCTAGGTTGCGTGTTGATGCAACGAGGGAAAGTGATAGCTTACGCGTCTAGACAGTTGAAGGTCCATGAGAGTACTTATCCGACGCATGATTTGGAGTTAGCAGCCGTAGTGCATGCTCTTAAGATATGGAGGCATTATCTGTACGGTACTAAGTGTACTATCTATACATATCATAAGAGTTTAAAGTACTTTTTCGAGCAGAAAGAATTGAACATGAGGCAGAGAAGATGGTTAGAAATGATAAAGGATTACGACTGTGAGATTAAGTATTACCCCGGTAAAGTTAACGTGGTCGCTGATGCGCTAAGTCGTAAAAATGAGGAAGTCCTAGCAACCGTGAAGTCATACCAGCTGATTGTGAACTCAAGTCTTTTTGAAGAAATCATCAAGGTGCAGTCAGAGGTGTTAGTAGATGAAGGGTTAGTAAAGAAAGAAAGGGTGTTCGGCCAGCAGAATGAGTTAGTGGAAAACACTCATGGAGTTAAGACTAGATTTGACCGCATGTGGATCCCACGCCATGGTGATCTTAGAAGTCGAATCTTAGATGAAGCTCATAAGTCAAGGTACTCAATCCATCCTGGAGCTACAAAGATGTACCAAGACTTGAAAAGGGATTACTGGTGGCCTGGAATGAAGAATGATGTAGTAGATTATGTCGGTAAGTGCTTAACTTGCTTACAAGTCAAAGCCGAACATCAGAAGCCTTATGGGAAGATGCAACCGCTAGAGATACCTGAGTGGAAATGGGAACACATCACTATGGATTTCATAACTAAGCTACCTCGTACAGCTAAGCATCATGATACCATCTGGGTGATTGTGGACCGTTTGACCAAGAGTGCTCACTTTCTACCCATACGAGAGGCCATCTCGTCAGAAACGTTAGCAAGCTTGTTCATTAAAGAAATTGTAACCAAGCATGGAGTACCGTTATCGATCGTGTCTGATAGAGATACACGGTTTACTTCAAGATTCTGTAAGAAATTCCATGAAGCTATGGGGACGAGGTTGAACATCAGTACGGCGTACCATCCTCAAACCGATGGACAGTCCGAAAGGACGATCCAAACCCTTGAGGATATGCTACGTGCTTGTGTTTTAGATTTTGGTGGAAGCTGGGATGATCATCTGCATTTGGCAGAGTTCTCCTATAACAACAGTTACCATTCGAGCATTGGTATGCCACCGTTTGAGATGCTTTACGGTCGACGATGTAGAACCCCGGTGTGTTGGGGTGAGATTGGTCAAAAGGAAATGGGAAGCCTAGAAGTGGTTCAAGAAACGTCTTCAAAATTCGATCAGATCAAAGCAAGAATGAAAGCCGCTCAAGACAGACAAAAGTCTTATGCAGATAAGCGGCGACGACCAATTGAGTTTAACGTTGGCGACTATGTGATGCTTAAGGTCTCGCCTTGGAAAGGAATTATCCGTTTTAGAAAGAGAGGGAAGCTAAGTCCGAGGTACATTGGACCATTTAAAATTTTGTATCGTGTGGGGGAAGTAGCTTATAAGCTGGATTTACCCGATGAGTTAGAAGGAATTCATTCAACCTTCCATGTTTCTCATCTGAGGAAGTGTCTAGCTGATGACACGTCTCACGTGCCATTAATGGACATTGAGGTTGATGAACAATTGAACTACATCGAGCAACCGATAAAGATCGTTGATCGCAAGGAGAAGCAGCTTCGTCACAAGATTATACCCCTGGTAAAAGTGATATGGAAACACCGCAAGGGATCAGATGCTACTTGGGAAGTCGAGGATGAGATGCGTAAGTTTTACCCTAGTTTGTTTATGTAATAGTTAGGTTTCGGGGACGAAACCTCTTTAAGGGGGGAAGACTTGTAACATCCTAAAATTTTATTTATAAATAAAGAAAGTGATGTTTAGTGATTTCACGTTGTTAATTGTTTAATGTCGAGTAAGGAGGGAGTTGGGCTTAGATTGCGTAAGATGGGTTAAATGAGAATGGGCCTCGGGTCCGTGGGCTTAGAGGGATATAAATATCCCATCCCAAACCCAATCTTTCATTTCCACCATCTTTCTTCACACACTCAAAACACACACATTCTAACCGATCAAGATTCGAAGCCGAGACCCGAGATTTTGTTGATAGATCTGAGTTGGTAAGGTAAGAACAAATCCACCAAAGCTAATATTACTGAAAATGGTTAGGATTGGATGGGTTAACCGGACCCGAAACCCAAACTGCCCAAATCGGACCCCTAAAACGTCGATTTTAGGCCGATTTGATGGTTGGGATTTGTAGGCGCCGATCATACGATTCCGTGGGTACCAAAATCGAGTTATTTGGCTAAGAAACAAAGGATTTATGGGCAAACAGATCTGCAGCGCGATAACTTCGCCTGCAAGATTAAGTTCGCCTGATGAACTTCGCCTTCAAGCGTAACTTCGCCTTCAAGCGTAACTTCGCCTACGGCCAAGTTCGCCTAAGGTTTAACTTCGCCTGAAGCCAAGTTCGCCTAAGGTTTAACTTCGCCTGAAGCCAAGTTCGCCTAAGGTTTAACTTCGCCTGAAGCCAAGTTCGCCTAAGGTTTAACTTCGCCTGAAGCCAAGTTCGCCTAAGGTTTAACTTCGCCTGAAGCCAAGTTCGCCTAAGGATTAACTTCGCCTGAAGCCAAGTTCGCCTAAGGTTTAACTTCGCCTGAAGTGAAGTTCGTTTAGAAAATAAATTAAAACCTAATGGAAAATGTGTTAAGGCAGTTATCGAAAATAAAATTTTTCCAAGCTGACCTGGCAGCTTAACCCCAGCCAGGGGCTCTGCCTCTTGGACCCCGCTAGGGACTGCCGCCCCTAGAACCCCGCTGCCAGGGGCGCTGCCCCCGAACCCCCGTTCGTTGTGGGTCATATATAGACAGAAATACAAAACGAGTAGTAGTAGTTAATTGATATGTGTAAATATTATACAGTTAGCCGAGCCCAGTTAAAGAAAGGAATTACGATCAACGGCGAGCGTAACAGGATCCAGGTGAGTTTCTAGCCCCATTCCTTGTTATGTTTTCGGGGCTGTGTGCATACTTGATGTGTTGTTAATACATTTATCCTAAGTGATAAGTGTATGCCATATGTGATATATGTGATATGTATGAATGATTGCTTGATGGTACGTGAACGATCTTCGGATATTGCACGTACTGTCAGGTTGTAACGTCATAAATATGGTAAGTATGATATGTATGTTTATGTGTATGAACGTAATAAAGTTAATAAAAGAAGGAAAGGACGGTTGTATGGTTGTATGGTTACGAAAAGGGCACCGAGCCCTAATAATACTCGAGGTATGATGTATGGTTGTATGGTAACGAAGAGGGAATCGAACCCTACTAATATTCGAAAACAAGGGACCAGACCCTTATAATATCTGTGATGTTAGGGACCAGACCCTTATAATATCTGTGATGTTAGGGACCAGACCCTTATAATATCTGTGATGTTAGGGACCAGACCCTTACAATATCTGTGAGGATAGGGACCAGACCCTCAAAATATCTGTGATGTTAGGGACCAGACCCTTATAATATCTGTGATGTTAGGGACCAGACCCTTATAATATCTGTGAGGTTATAGGGCGAAAGGCTCTTTAAAACGTATGATTATGAATGTAAAGAAAGTATGTAAGTAAGAAAGAAAGTATGTAAGTAAGAATGAAGGTATGAGTACTTATGTGTGTATGAAAGAAAGTTATGAGATTAAGTACGTATGTATGTAATAAGGTATTGTATGGTATTGTATGATTAACTAGAACTCACTCAGCGTAGCTGACTTTTAGTATGCACGCAGGTGAGTAGGATGAGACAGCTGGCTTGAGTGGAGGACACATGGCAGAAGACTAAAGCCTGGCATCTGAAGATCTGATATGTTTTTATAAGTTATGTTTTGATTTTGAAAGACAAGAGGAATGTTTTAAGACATGATTATGAATTGATATGTAATGTTTTATGAAAGTTTTATATTCCGCGTAAAGTTTTTAATTAACTCTGATATTTAGAACTGTGTTTATGAGTAAATCCAACACGAAAGTAGGGTTACCGGTGACGGGGCCTTACATCATTTGATAACATTAGGGCTCATTTTGAATGTTTTAGTTTAAACTCCTATAACTAGGTAAACAATAAGTTTATGGTTTAAAAAAATGAGTTTGAATTGTTTAAATTACCAAAAGAACCAGATTAAACCTCAATTTTAGTATTAGAATTCTTATGAATATAGATTCAAACTAAAGTATATATTCAGTAACGGCATGTTCTAATATATTCACTTATTCACGATCGATGAAGGTGTGAGGCTTACTTATGTTTCTAAGGCATCATTGGTGTACTAAACATGTAGACATGAATCGACATGTTAATTTTCGTGTCTAAACAAGTAAAATACTCATTTACCTGTTAAGGACCCGTTAATATTATATTATTTTTTTTATAAATAAAATTAAATAATAATATAATATGTTATATACCCTAAATAGTTAACCATAAATTTTTTACCAAACAATTAATTATGTTAATGATAGTTCTTGTGGTCTGTTATCAACGGTAAATGTATTCTGTATAAGAAAACTAGTTGACACTTTACCTTTCACCTTTGTTCTTCCTATGTTTGTTCACTCGTTTGTTTATTTTCTTTTTTACTTAAAACAAACAAATCTAAATAACCACAAACAAATTTATTTTGGAAACATACAAACCCAAACAACGCTACAGAACATGCGAAGGCGGAATATTTCATCTCCGATTTCAAATTTGAGTCGGTGTTCGAAATATTTAAGTGTAATCCGGTGTCAACTTATAATTGTTAAGAATCACATATTTCACGATCCCAATAGAATTATTATTCAAATTCACATCCACTCATATCGGTCGTTCCACCTCCTTGGTACCACTAGGGTTATTATTTGTAGCCAAAAGTTTAGAATTATTATTCAAATTAACCTCTACTCATACCGGTCGTTCCACTTCCTCAGGACCACTAGGATTATAATTTTCAACCAAAAGTTCACTTACAACACAGATATAACAGTTAGCACTCATTTGCAACACTAATATAAATAAACAAATAACAATATATGTATATATATATATATATATTTAAAATTAAATTTCCCATTTTATATAAATTGCTAGTTTTAGAAATATTCTAGCTTATGATGAAACAAAAATATAGCAAACCAGCCGTAGTGGATTCTCTTTCATGTTGTGAACATCACATGTGTTATTTAATCTAAAGATAATTCACAAATAAAATAAAGGACGCTTTAGTAACAAAAGTACTTGTCATATAATTAAAAGTTATTAGGAATATACCTTTTTTACTTTTAACTTTCATGATGTAAGGGTGGGGATGATGTCATCCCTCTTTCCCGTCCCCTCTTCCTCACCTTTTGTGTTCACGCTCTAACTCTAATTCGAAAGAGTGATATTGTTGTTTCTTTCTTTCAATGGTATCAAACTACGACAACGTTCTCATCAGTACTAGAGGTCACACGGTAGCTATCCCTCTTCTCGTCCCGCTTCCTCCAAAATGATAAGCATCATTATATTGTCAAATCGCATATAAGCATTTAAAGTGTGACATCTCACATAGCTAAGTAAATGTACCATATGATTTAGTTCATTTGATAACATTATGGCTCATTTTGAATGTTTTAGTTTAAACTCCTATAACTAGGTAAACAATAAGTTTATGGTTTAAAAAAATGATTTTGAATTGTTTAAATTACCAAAAGATCTAGATTAAACCTCAATTTCAATATTAGAATTCTTATGAATATAGATTCAAACTAAAGTATATATTCAGTAACGGCATGTGCTAATATATTCACTTATTCACGATCGATGAAGGTGTGAGGCTTACTTATGTTTCTAAGGCATCATTGGTGTACTAGACATGTTAATTTTCATGTCTAAACAAGTAAAATACTCGTTTACCTGTTAAGGACCCGTTAATATTATATTAGTTTTTTTTATAAATAAAAGTATATAATAATATAATATGTTATATACCCTAAATAGTTAACCATAAATTTTTTACCAAACAATTAATTATGTTAATGATAGTTCTTGTGGTCTGTTATCAACGGTAAATGTATTCTGTATAAGAAAACTAGTTGACACTTTACCTTTCACCTTTGTTCTTCCTATGTTTGTTCACTCGTTTGTTTATTTTCTTTTTTATTTAAAACAAATTTATTTTGGTAACATACCAACCCAAACAACGCTACAGAACATGCGAAGGCGGAATATTTCATCTCCAATTTCAAGTTTGAGTTGGTGTTCGAAATATTTAAGTGTAATCCGGTGTTAACTTATAATTGTTAAGAATCACATATTTCACGATCCCAATAGAATTATTATTCAAATTCACATCCACTCATATCGGTCGTTCCACCTCCTTGGTACCACTAGGGTTATTATTTGTAGCCAAAAGTTTAGAATTATTATTCAAATTAACCTCTACTCATACCGGTCGTTCCACCTCCTTAGGACCACTAGGATTATTTTTTGCAACCAAAAGTTCATTTACAACACAGATATAACAGTTAGCACTCACTTGCAACACTAATATAAATAAACAAATAACAATATATATATATATATTTAAAATAAGATTGCCCATTTTTTATAAAGTTGCTAGTTTTAGAAATATTCTAGCTTATGATGAAACAAAAATATAGCAAACCAGCCGTGGTGGATTCTCTTTCATGTTGTGAACATCACGTGTGTTATTTAATCTAAAGATGATTCACAAATAAAACAAAGGACGCTTTAGTAACAAAAGTACTTGTCATATAATTAAAGTTATTAGGAATATACCTTTTTTACTTTTAACTTTCATGATATAAGGGTGGGGATGATGTCATCTCTCTTTCCCGTCCCCTCTTCCTCGCCTTTTGTGTTCACGCTCTAACTCTAATTCGAAAGACTGATATTGTTGTTTCTTTCTTTCGAAGGTATCAAACTACGACAGCGTTCTCACCAGTACTAGAGGTCTCACGGTAGCTATCCCTCTTCTCGTCCCGATTCCTCTAAAATGATAAGCATCATTATATTGTCAAATTGCATATAAACATTTAAACTGTGACATCTCACATAGCTAAGTAAATGTACCATATGATTTAGTTCATTTGATAACATTAGGGCTCATTTTGAATGTTTTAGTTTAAACTCCTATAACTAGGTAAACAATAAGTTTATGGTTTAAAAAAATGAGTTTGAATTGTTTAAATTACCAAAAGAACCAGATTAAACCTCAATTTTAGTATTAGAATTCTTATGAATATAGATTCAAACTAAAGTATATATTCAGTAACGGCATGTTCTAATATATTCACTTATTCACGATCGATGAAGGTGTGAGGCTTACTTATGTTTCTAAGGCATCATTGGTGTACTAAACATGTAGACTTGAATCGACATGTTAATTTTCGTGTCTAAACAAGTAAAATACTCATTTACCTGTTAAGGACCCGTTAATATTATATTATTTTTTTTATAAATAAAATTATTTAATAATATAATATGTTATATACCCTAAATAGTTAACCATAAATTTTTTACCAAACAATTAATTATGTTAATGATAGTTCTTGTGGTCTGTTATCAACGGTAAATGTATTCTGTATAAGAAAACTAGTTGACACTTTACCTTTCACCTTTGTTCTTCCTATGTTTGTTCACTCGTTTGTTTATTTTCTTTTTTACTTAAAACAAACAAACCTAAATAACCACAAACAAATTTATTTTGGTAACATACAAACCCAAACAACGCTACAGAACATGCGAAGGCGGAATATTTCATCTCCGATTTCAAGTTTGAGTTGGTGTTCGAAATATTTAAGTGTAATCCGGTGTCAACTTATAATTGTTAAGAATCACATATTTCACGATCCCAATAGAATTATTATTCAAATTCACATCCACTCATATCGGTCGTTCCACCTCCTTGGTACCACTAGGGTTATTATTTGTATCCAAAAGTTTAGAATTATTATTCAAATCAACCTCTACTCATACCGGTCGTTCCACTTCCTCAGGACCACTAGGATTATAATTTTCAAACAAAAGTTCATTTACAACACAGATATAACAGTTAGCACTCATTTGCAACACTAATATAAATAAACAAATAACAATATATATATATATATATATATTTAAAATAAAATTTCCCATTTTATATAAATTGCTAGTTTTAGAAATATTCTAGCTTATGATGAAACAAAAATATAGCAAACTAACCGTAGTGGATTCTCTTTCATGTTGTGAACATCACATGTGTTATTTAATCTAAAGATAATTCACAAATAAAATAAAGGACGCTTTAGTAACAAAAGTACTTGTCATATAATTAAAGTTATTAGGAATATACCTTTTTTACTTTTAACTTTCATGATATAAGGGTGGGGATGATGTCATCTCTCTTTCCTGTCCCCTCTTCCTCGCCTTTTGTGTTCACGCTCTAACTCTAATTCGAAAGACTGATATTGTTGTTTCTTTCTTTCGAAGGTATCAAACTACGACAGCGTTCTCACCAGTACTAGAGGTCTCACGGTAGCTATCCCTCTTCTCGTCCCGATTCCTCTAAAATGATAAGCATCATTATATTGTCAAATTGCATATAAACATTTAAACTGTGACATCTCACATAGCTAAGTAAATGTACCATATGATTTAGTTCATTTGATAACATTAGGGCTCATTTTGAATGTTTTAGTTTAAACTCCTATAACTAGGTAAAAAAATAAGTTTATGGTTTAAAAAAAATGAGTTTGAATTGTTTAAATTACCAAAAGAACCAGATTAAACCTCAATTTCAATATTAAAATTCTTATGAATATAGATTCAAACTAAAGTATATATTCAATAACGGCATGTGCTAATATATTCACTTATTCACGATCGATGAAGGTGTGAGGCTTACTTATGTTTCTAAGGCATTATTGGTGTACTAGACATGTAGACATGAATCGACATGTTAATTTTCGTGTCTAAACAAGTAAAATACTCGTTTACCTGTTAAGGACCCGTTAATATTATATTAGTTTTTTTTATAAATAAAAGTATATAATAATATAATATGTTATATACCCTAAATAGTTAACCATAAATTTTTATACCAAACAATTAATTGTGTTAATGATAGTTCTTGTGGTCTGTTATCAATGGTAAATGTATTCTGTATAAGAAAACTAGTTGACACTTTACCTTTCACCTTTGTTCTTCCTAAGTTTGTTCACTCGTTTGTTTATTTTCTTTTTTACTTAAAACAAACAAACCTAAATAACCACAAACAAATTTATTTTCGTAACATACCAACCCAAACAACGCTACATAACAGGCGAAAGCGGAAAATTTCATCTCCAATTTCAAGTTTGAGTTGGTGTTCGAAATTTTTAAGTGTAATCCGGTGTCAACTTATAATTGTTAAGAATCACATATTTCACGGTCCCAGTAGAATTATTATTCAAATTCACATCCACTCATATTGGTCGTTCCACCTCCTTGCTACCACTAGGGTTATTATTTGTAGCGAAAAGTTTAGAATTATTATTCAAATTAACCTCTACTCATACCGGTCGTTCCACCTCCTTAGGACCACTAGGATTATTATTTGCAACCAAAAGTTCATTTACAACACAGATATAACAGTTAGCACTCATTTGAAACACTAATATAAATAAACAAATAACAATATATATATATATATATATATATATATATATATATATATATTTAAAATAAGATTGCCCATTTTACATAAAGTTGCTAGTTTTAGAAATATTCTAGCTTATGATGAAACAAAAATATAGCAAACCAGCCGTAGTGGATTCTCTTTCATGATGTGAACATCACATGTGTTATTTAATCTAAAGATGATTCACAAATAAAATAAAGGACGCTTTAGTATCAAAAGTACTTGTCATATAATTAAAAGTTATTAGGAGTATACCTTTTTTTACTTTTAACTTTCATGATGTAAGGGTGAGGATGATGTCATCCCTCTTTCCCGTCCCCTCTTTCTTGCCTTTTGTGTTCACGCTCTAACTCTAATTCGAAAGAGTGTCATTGATGTTTCTTTCTTTCGATGGTATCAAACTACGACAGCGTTCTCACAAGTACTAGAGGTCTCACGGTAGCTATCCCTCTTCTCGTACCGCTTCCTCCAAAATGGTAAGCATCATTATATTGTCAAATCGCATATAAACATTTAAAGTGTAACATCTCACATAGCTAAGTAAATGTACCATATGATTTATTTAATTTGATAACATTAGGGCTCATTTTGAATGTTTTAGTTTAAACTCCTATAACTAGGTAAAAAATAAGTTTATGGTTTAAAAAAAATGAGTTTGAATTCTTTAAATTACCAAAAGAACCAGATTAAACCTCAATATCAATATTAAAATTCTTATGAATATAGATTCAAACTAAAGTATATATTTAATAACGACATGTGCTAATATATTCACTTATTCACGATCGATGAAGGTGTGAGGCTTACTTATGTTTCTAAGGCATCATTGGTGTACTAAACATGTAGACATGAATCGACATGTTAATTTTCGTGTCTAAACAAGTAAAATACTCGTTTACTTGTTAAGGACTCGTTAATATTATATTAGTTTTTTTTATAAATAAAAGTATATAATATAATATGTTATATACCCTAAATAGTTAACCATAAATTTTTATACCAAACAATTAATTGTGTTAATGATACTTCTTGTGGTCTGTTATCAACGGTAAATTTATTATGTTTAAGAAAACTAGTTGACACTTTACCTTTCACCTTTGTTCTTCCTAAGTTTGTTCACTCGTTTGTTTATTTTCGTTTTTACATAAAACAAACAAACCTAAATAACCACAAACAAATTTATTTTCGTAACATACCAACCCGAACAATGCTACATAACAGGCGAAGGCCTAAAATTTCATCTCCAATTTCAAGTTTGTGTTGGTGTTCGAAATTTTTAAGTGTAATCCGGTGTCAACTTATAATTGTTAAGAATCACATATTTCACGGTCCCAGTAGAATTATTATTCAAATTCACATCCATTCATATCGGTCGTTCCACCTCCTTGGTACCACTAGGGTTATTATTTGTAGCCAAAAGTTTAGAATTATTTTTCAAATTAACCTCTACTCATTCCGGTCGTTCCACCTCCTCAGGACCACTAGGATTATTATTTTCAACCAAAAGTTCATTTACAACACAGATATAACAGTTAGCACTCATTTGCAACACTAATATAAATAAACAAATAAATAATATATATATATTTAAAATATGATTGCCCATTTTATATAAAGTTGCTAGTTTTAGAAATATTCTAGCTTATGATGAAACAAAAATATAGCAAACCAGCCGTAGTGGATTCTCTTTCATGTTGTGAACATCACATGTGTTATTTAATCTAAAGATAATTCACAAATAAAATAAAGGACGCTTTAGTAACAAAAGTACTTGTCATATAATTAAAAGTTATTACGAATATACCTTTTTTACTTTTAACTTTCATGATATAAGGGTGGGGATGATGTCATCCCTCTTTCCTGTCCCCTCTTCCTCGCCTTTGGTGTTCACGCTCTAACTCTAATTCGAAAGAGTGATATTGTTGTTTCTTTCTTTCGAAGGTATCAAACTACGACAGCGTTCTCACCAGTACTAGATGTCTCACGGTAGCTATCCCTCTTCTCATCCCGCTTCCTCCAAAATGATAAGCATCATTATATTGTCAAATCGCATACAAACATTTAGGTGCTGTTTGTTTTTGCAGACATAAACTGTCTGCAAGCTTATTTCATCTGTTTTCATGTCTGCAACTGAAGATGTGGTCTGAAGATCTGCAAGCTGAAAATATAAGACTGTTTGTTTTTATAAGCTGATACTGTCTGCATAACTGTCAAACTTATCTCACAAGATAGAAGTCATTTATTCAAGTTACATCTAGTTTTTAGTCTTTGCTTGCCATGCCGATTTGGTTTTGGTGGGTGGTGGAAGGTGGTGGTGGTGGATGGTGGTAGTGGCGGCGGACGGTGGGTAGTGGCGGTGGATGGTGGTGGTGGACAATGGGTGGTGGTGATGGATGGTTTTGGTTGGCGGTGGACGGTGGTGGTGATGGATGGTGGTGGTGATGGATGGTGGGTGGTGGACGGTGGTGGTGATGGATGGTGGTGGTGGTGGCGGACGGTGGTGGTGATGGATGGTGGGTGGTGGACGGTGGTGGTGATGGATGGTGGGTGGTGGACGGTGGTGGTGGCGGTGATGGATGGTGGTGGTGGTGGCGGTGATGGATGGTGGTGGTGGTGGGTGATGGATGGTGGTGGTGGCGGTGATGGATGGTGGTGGTGGTGGCGGACGGTGGTGGTGATGGATGGTGGGTGGTGGACGGTGGTGGTGATGGATGGTGGGTGGTGGACGGTGGTGGTGGCGGTGGATGGTGGTGGACGGTGGCGGCGGGGTACGGGGGTGGTGGTGGCGGCGTACGGTGGGTGGTGGTGTTGGCGGACGGTGGTAGGAGCAGTGGATGAGAGGGTGGCTGCAAAGGGAGAAGAGTAGGGTTTTTTTGTGAAGATGTTTTAAGCAAGATTTCCTTGCTTTTCTTTTAAGATGAAAGAAGATAACTTCAGATCTGTTTTAAGAAAAAAAACAAACAGTCTTCAAGGGTAATGTCTGCGCGCCTGCAGACATTAGCTCCCTTGAAGATGTTTGAAGAAAAAACAAACACCCCCTTAAAGTGTGACATCTCACATAGCTAAGTAAATGTACCAGATTATTTAGTTCATTTGATAACGTTAGGGCTCATTTTGAATGTTTTAGTTTAAACTCCTATAACTAGGTAAACAATAAGTTTATGGTTTAAAAAAAATAGAGTTTGAATTGTATAAATTACCAAAATAACCAGATTAAACCTCAATTTCAACATTAGAATTCTTATGAATATAGATTCAAACTAAAGTATATATTCAATAACGACATGTGCTAATATATTCACTTATTCACGATCGATGAAGGTGTGAGGCTTACCTATGTTTCTAAGGCATCATTGGTGTACTAAACATGTAGACATGAATCGACATGTTAATTTTCGTGTCTAAACAAGTAAAATACTCGTTTACTTGTTAAGGACCCGTTAATATTATATTAGTTTTTTTTTTAAATAAAAGTATATAATATAAAATGTTATATACCCTAAATAGTTAACCATAAATTTTTATACCAAACAATTAATTGTGTTAATGATAGTTCTTGTGGTCTGTTATCAACGGTAAATGTATTCTGTATAAAAAAACTAGTTGACACTTTACCTTTCACCTCTGTTCTTCCTAAGTTTGTTCACTCGTTTGTTTATTTTCGTTTTTACTTAAAACAAACAAACCTAAATAACCACAAACAAATTTATTTTCGTAACATACCAACCCGAACAATGCTACAGAACAGGCGAAGGCCTAAAATTTCATCTCCAATTTCAAGTTTGAGTTGGTGTTCGAAATTTTTAAGTGTAATCTGGTGTCAACTTATAATTGTTAAGAATCACATATTTCATGGTCCCAGTAGAATTATTATTCAATTTCCCTTCTAACTCATCGGATAAATCCTCGTCACCATCGGGTAGAGCAAGGATTGGAGCTTGCGTGGGTCTCTTCTTCAATTCCTCAAAGGCTTCTTCTTGAAAGTTTCCCCAACTGAATACTATCGACTTTCGGGTCATACCGGTCAGTGGTGCGGCTATCTTGGAGAAACCTTCGATGAATCTCCTATAATAGCCGGCTAACCCTAGGAAGCTTCGTATATCAGTCGGATTCTGCGGAGTCTTCCAATTCGTTATCGCTTCAATCTTAGCTGGGTCCACGGTAATCCCTTCCGGATTAATCACGTGACCTAAAAATTGCACTTCTCTTAACCTTAACGCGCACCTCGAAAACTTAGCATACAACTTCTCTTTCTTCAGAGTCTCCAATACCTCTCTTAGATGCTCAGCATGGTCAGACTCGCTCTTTGAATAAATCAATATATCATCAATGAAGATGATAACCGACTTATCCAACATTGGCCGACACACCCTATTCATCATGTCCATAAATGCTGCGGGAGCATTCGTTAGACCGAATGACATTACGAGGAACTTGTAGTGTCCATACCGCGTTCGGAACACTGTTTTAGGGATGTCTGCCTCCTTCACCTTCAGCTGATGATAGCCTGATCTGAGATCTATTCGTGAGAACCAGCTTGAACCTTGCAGTTGGTCAAACAGATCATCAATTCTTGGCAAAGGATATCTATTCTTTACCGTAAGTTTATTCAACTCACGATAGTCTATGCACATTCTCATACTTCCATCCTTCTTCTTCACGAACAACACTGGTGCGCCCCACGGGGAAACACTTGGTCTTATGAAACCTTTGTCGAGGAGTTCTTGCAGTTGGGACATCAATTCTTTCATTTCGGACGGCGCTAGACGGTAAGGCGCTTTCGAGACAGGTTGGGCTCCTGGTACTAAATCTATCTGAAATTCTATCTCTCGCTCCGGTGGCAACCCCGGAAGATCCTTAGGGAATACTTCTGGGTAGTCGCGCACAATAGGAACATCTTTCATTTCTTTCGTCTCGGCCGTAGCGTTGATGCCATACGCCAGGTAGGCACAACACCCTCGCCTTAGCAAACCCTCGGCTTTTATCATCGAAATGACATTAAGCCCAGAACTTTCCTTATCACCATAAACCGTCACCGCACTACCATCCAAGGATTTTAACCTTATTATCCTACTCTTACATACTATCTGAGCCTCAAACTCAGACAACCAATCCATACCCAAAAACACATCGAACCCTCCCAAGGTCATAACGTACAAGGTAACAGGGAACTCATGTCCCTCCAATTCTATCTTACAGTCCTTAACCATTTTCATTATTTTAACCGAAGTGTCACTAGCGGTCTCTACTATAAGAGTTTCAGACACTCGGCAACATTTCATTTTAGCTAGTTTACTAAATGGTGTGGCTACGAAACTTTTGTTTGCGCCCGAATCAAATAATACAGTAGCGGAAACACCGTTCACTAGAAACGTACCTGTGACAACATCCGGAATCTGCTTGGCTTGTTCTTGGGTCAGCATGTAGGCTCTAGTTCTTGGCCTAGCTTGATCAACATCCTTCCTTCCACTACCTCCAGCTTCACCCTCGGTACACTCCCTAGCAAAGTGACCTGTCTTACCACACTTGTAGCATGCAGGCTTAGAACTGCACTCATGAGCATAATGACCTGCCTTCCCACACTTGTAGCAAACATTCGACCCAACTCTACATTCTCCAACATGCATCTTTCCACACTTATGACATGTATCCGAACCCTTTCCCCACCTACACTCACCACTGTGTGCCTTGCCAAAAGTCTTGCACGACCTGTTCTCCCAAACTCTTGGCTGCTTGTTCTTAGGGTTCCACATCTGGGTACCGGGTCGTTTAGCAGGAGCGACCCATTTCTTCTCTTTCTTCTCGTCTCCCACCACTACATCATCCGCAGCCAGGTCTGCATAGACTATCTCTGCGAGTTCGACAGAAGAATCGAAAGTAGCAGGTTTACTTGTCCTGACTAACATGCGGACTCTCTGTGATAATCCCCTCACGTAACACTTGATTCTCTTTGTCTCAGTGTTGACCATATCGGGCACCAACCTAGACATTCGATTGAACTCGGTGGTGTACTCACGATGTGTCATTGTCCCAGCTTTCAAGTTCAGGAACTTCATCTCCGCCTTCTCAACCTCGGCGTCAGCACAGAACTTCTTCATCACTAATTCCTTCAGATCCTCCCACTTCATCGCTTTGATCTCTTCACGGGTCTTCCTCTGCTCCACACTCTCCCACCAATACATAGCCTCATCTTCAAATGATTGGGTGGCATAACCGACAGCTTGGTCAGGATGACACTCGCTGATTCGGATAGTTTTATCCATGGCGGTTATCCACTGAAGAGTGGCGATTGCGTCTCCTAAACCAGTCAGCTTAGGCGGGTCACAACCTTTGAAGGACTTATAGTTGCAACCTAAATAACCACAAACAAATTTATTTACGTTAGACGATGTGGAACCCCGGTGTGTTGGGGTGAGATTGGTCAGAAAGAAATGGGAAGCATAGAAGTGGTTCAAGAAACGTCTTCAAAGTTTGATCAGATCAAAGCAAGAATGAAAGCCACTCAAGACAGACAAAAGTCTTATGCAGATAAGCGGCGACGACCGATTGAGTTTAACGTTGGCGACAATGTGATGCTTAAGGTCTCGCATTGGAAAGGAATTATCCGTTTTAGAAAGAGGGGGAAGTTGAGTCCGAGGTACATTGTATTAACTTACTTTCATATCTTACGTTATAAAGAGCATTACGCCCTACATTCCTCGAGTATTATTAGGGCTCGGTACCCTCCTTCCTCGAGTATTATTAGGGCTCGGTACCCTCCTTCCTCGAGTATTATTAGGGCTCGGTACCCTTTTTCCTCGAGTATTATTAGGGCTCGGTACCCTCTTTCCTCGAATATTAGTAGGGTTCGGTTCCCTAGTTCTCGAATATTAGTAGGGTTCGATTCCCTCTTCGTTACCATACAACCATACATCATACCTCGAGTATTATTAGGGCTCGGTACCCTTTTCGTAACCATACAACCATACATCATACCTCGAGTATTATTAGGGCCCGGTACCCTCTTCGTAACCATACAACCATCCTTACCTTCTTTTATTAACTTTATCACATTCATACACATAAGTATACATATCCTACTTACCTTATACTTAGCGTTACAACCTGACAGTACGTGCAATATCCGAAGATCGTTCACGTACCGTCAAGCCATCATTCATACATATCACATCATTCACATAAGGCATACACTTATCTCTTAGGATAAGCGTATTAACAAACATATCGAGTATGCACACAGCCCAGAAAACATAACACATAAATGGGGCTAGAAACTCACCTGAATCCTGTTACGCTCTCCGTTAATAGTTATCCCTTTCTTCAGTTGTGCACGGCTAACTGTATAATATTTACACGTATCAATTAACTACTACTACTCATGTTGTATTTCTATCTTTATATGACCCATAACGAACGGGGGTCCGGGGGCAGCGCCCATGGCAGCGGGGTCTAGGGGCGGCAGCCCCTAGCAGGGTCCAAGGGGCAGAGCCCCTGGCTGGGGTCGAGCTGCCAGGTCAGCTTGGAAAAAGTTTATTTCCATTAACTGTCTTAACACATTTTTTCATTAGGTTTTTAATTTATTTTCTAAGCGAACTTAACTTTAGGCGAAGTTAAACCTTAAGCGAACTTAGCTTTAGGCGAAGTTAAACCTTAAGCGAACTTAGTTTTAGGCGAAGTTACCAGCTAGGCGAACTTGGCCTTAGGCGAAGTTACCAGCTTGGCGAACTTGGCCTTAGGCGAAGTTATTAGTTAGGCGAACTTGGCCTTAGGCGAAGTTACCAGTTAGGCGAAGTTAAGCTTTGAAGGCGAAGTTAAGCTTTTGCAGGCGAAGTTATCAGTTCGCAGGCGAAGTTGCCCAGTTCAGCTACGGGTTTGGTTTTTATCAAGCATTTTGGTGATTTTAATACCCTTGTTATGGTTCGACATCACCCACTAACGTTCCCTAACCATTTTCGGTCGTATATATATCCCGTATATACTATAAAGCTTCAATAAAACGTAAACTTTAAAGGTCAAGAACATACCTTTTATACGTTCGGTGTGGTCGCGGTTTGCTTGGTTATCTCGTATATAGAAGATCTAATAATGGTTGGCTCGATTTTGGTCTTGGACGTCTCTCTCTCTCTCTCTCTCTCGGCCGAAATATGGTGTGTGTGTGTGTTTGGAGTGTGTTAGAGAATAAGATGGAAATGAAATGAGGGTTTAGGGTTTTAGCTTGGTTTAGGGGATATTTGTATCCCTTAAAGCCCATGGACCTAAGGCCCATTCTTATTTAACCCATCTCAATTAATCTAAGTCCATGATCCGTTCTTTACTCGATATTAATTAATTAATAACGCGAAATCACTAAACGTAACTTTCTTTATTCAACATTATAAATTTTAGGATGTTACAAAACGATAATACAATATTCTCTCATGTTTATAGCATTGTATTAAAGAAGTATAATACATATACGATCGTCCAAGGGGCAGAGCCCCTGGCTGGGGTCGAGCTGCCAGGTCAGCTTGGAAAAAGTTTATTTCCATTAACTGTCTTAACACATTTTTTCATTAGGTTTTTAATTTATTTTCTAAGCGAACTTAACTTTAGGCGAAGTTAATCCTTAAGCGAACTTAGCTTTAGGCGAAGTTAAACCTTAAGCGAACTTAGCTTTAGGCGAAGTTACCAGCTAGGCGAACTTGGCCTTAGGCGAAGTTACCAGCTTGGCGAACTTGGCCTTAGGCGAAGTTATTAGTTAGGCGAACTTGGCCTTAGGCGAAGTTACCAGTTAGGCGAAGTTAAGCTTTGAAGGCGAAGTTAAGCTTTTGCAGGCGAAGTTATCAGTTTGCAGGCGAAGTTGCCCAGTTCGCAGGCGAAGTTGCCCAGTTCAGCTACGGGTTTGGTTTTTATCAAGCATTTTGGTGATTTTAATACCCTTGTTATGGTTCGACATCACCC
Source organism: Bidens hawaiensis (assembly GCF_021521415.1). Classification (NCBI taxonomy): domain Eukaryota; kingdom Viridiplantae; phylum Streptophyta; class Magnoliopsida; order Asterales; family Asteraceae; genus Bidens; species Bidens hawaiensis. The sequence goes on along the minus strand of NW_027496267.1, from coordinate 34,648 downwards.
ACTAACGTTCCCTAACCATTTTCGGTCATATATATATCCCGTATATACTATAAAGCTTGGATCTTTAAGCTTAAGGACATTCAAAAGGCTAAACGTTCAATAAAACGTAAACTTTAAAGGTCAAGAACATACCTTTTATACGTTCGGTGTGGTCGCGGTTTGCTTGGTTATCTCGTATATAGAAGATCTAATAATGGTTGGCTCGATTTTGGTCTTGGACGTCTCTCTCTCTCTCTCTCTCTCGGCCGAAATATGGTGTGTGTGTGTGTTTGGAGTGTGTTAGAGAATAAGATGGAAATGAAATGAGGGTTTAGGGTTTTAGCTTGGTTTAGGGGATATTTATATCCCTTAAAGCCCATGGACCTAAGGCCCATTCTTATTTAACCCATCTCAATTAATCTAAGTCCATGATCCGTTCTTTACTCGATATTAATTAATTAATAACGCGAAATCACTAAACGTAACTTTCTTTATTCAACATTATAAATTTTAGGATGTTACAAAACGATAATACAATATTCTCTCATGTTTATAGCATTGTATTAAAGAAGTATAATACATATACGATCGTCCAAGGGGCAGAGCCCCTGGCTGGGGTCGAGCTGCCAGGTCAGCTTGGAAAAAGTTTATTTCCATTAACTGTCTTAACACATTTTTTCATTAGGTTTTTAATTTATTTTCTAAGCGAACTTAACTTTAGGCGAAGTTAAACCTTAAGCGAACTTAGCTTTAGGCGAAGTTAAACCTTAAGCGAACTTAGCTTTAGGCGAAGTTACCAGCTAGGCGAACTTGGCCTTAGGCGAAGTTACCAGCTTGGCGAACTTGGCCTTAGGCGAAGTTATTAGTTAGGCGAACTTGGCCTTAGGCGAAGTTACCAGTTAGGCGAAGTTAAGCTTTGAAGGCGAAGTTAAGCTTTTGCAGGCGAAGTTATCAGTTTGCAGGCGAAGTTGCCCAGTTCGCAGGCGAAGTTGCCCAGTTCAGCTACGGGTTTGGTTTTTATCAAGCATTTTGGTGATTTTAATACCCTTGTTATGGTTCGACATCACCCACTAACGTTCCCTAACCATTTTCGGTCGTATATATATCCCGTATATACTATAAAGCTTGGATCTTTAAGCTTAAGGACATTCAAAAGGCTAAACGTTCAATAAAACGTAAACTTTAAAGGTCAAGAACATACCTTTTATACGTTCGGTGTGGTCGCGGTTTGCTTGGTTATCTCGTATATAGAAGATCTAATAATGGTTGGCTCGATTTTGGTCTTGGACGTCTCTCTCTCTCTCTCTCTCTCGGCCGAAATATGGTGTGTGTGTGTGTTTGGAGTGTGTTAGAGAATAAGATGGAAATGAAATGAGGGTTTAGGGTTTTAGCTTGGTTTAGGGGATATTTATATCCCTTAAAGCCCATGGACCTAAGGCCCATTCTTATTTAACCCATCTCAATTAATCTAAGTCCATGATCCGTTCTTTACTCGATATTAATTAATTAATAACGCGAAATCACTAAACGTAACTTTCTTTATTCAACATTATAAATTTTAGGATGTTACAAAACGATAATACAATATTCTCTCATGTTTATAGCATTGTATTAAAGAAGTATAATACATATACGATCGTCCAAGGGGCAGAGCCCCTGGCTGGGGTCGAGCTGCCAGGTCAGCTTGGAAAAAGTTTATTTCCATTAACTGTCTTAACACATTTTTTCATTAGGTTTTTAATTTATTTTCTAAGCGAACTTAACTTTAGGCGAAGTTAAACCTTAAGCGAACTTAGCTTTAGGCGAAGTTAAACCTTAAGCGAACTTAGCTTTAGGCGAAGTTACCAGCTAGGCGAACTTGGCCTTAGGCGAAGTTACCAGCTTGGCGAACTTGGCCTTAGGCGAAGTTATTAGTTAGGCGAACTTGGCCTTAGGCGAAGTTACCAGTTAGGCGAAGTTAAGCTTTGAAGGCGAAGTTAAGCTTTTGCAGGCGAAGTTATCAGTTTGCAGGCGAAGTTGCCCAGTTCGCAGGCGAAGTTGCCCAGTTCAGCTACGGGTTTGGTTTTTATCAAGCATTTTGGTGATTTTAATACCCTTGTTATGGTTCGACATCACCCACTAACGTTCCCTAACCATTTTCGGTCGTATATATATCCCGTATATACTATAAAGCTTGGATCTTTAAGCTTAAGGACATTCAAAAGGCTAAACGTTCAATAAAACGTAAACTTTAAAGGTCAAGAACATACCTTTTATACGTTCGGTGTGGTCGCGGTTTGCTTGGTTATCTCGTATATAGAAGATCTAATAATGGTTGGCTCGATTTTGGTCTTGGACGTCTCTCTCTCTCTCTCTCTCGGCCGAAATATGGTGTGTGTGTGTGTGTTTGGAGTGTGTTAGAGAATAAGATGGAAATGAAATGAGGGTTTAGGGTTTTAGCTTGGTTTAGGGGATATTTATATCCCTTAAAGCCCATGGACCTAAGGCCCATTCTTATTTAACCCATCTCAATTAATCTAAGTCCATGATCAGTTCTTTACTCGATATTAATTAATTAATAACGCGAAATCACTAAACGTAACTTTCTTTATTCAACATTATAAATTTTAGGATGTTACAAAACGATAATACAATATTCTCTCATGTTTATAGCATTGTATTAAAGAAGTATAATACATATACGATCGTCCAAGGGGCAGAGCCCCTGGCTGGGGTCGAGCTGCCAGGTCAGCTTGGAAAAAGTTTTATTTCCATTAACTGTCTTAACACATTTTTTCATTAGGTTTTTAATTTATTTTCTAAGCGAACTTAACTTTAGGCGAAGTTAAACCTTAAGCGAACTTAGCTTTAGGCGAAGTTAAACCTTAAGCGAACTTAGCTTTAGGCGAAGTTACCAGCTAGGCGAACTTGGCCTTAGGCGAAGTTACCAGCTTGGCGAACTTGGCCTTAGGCGAAGTTATTAGTTAGGCGAACTTGGCCTTAGGCGAAGTTACCAGTTAGGCGAAGTTAAGCTTTGAAGGCGAAGTTAAGCTTTTGCAGGCGAAGTTATCAGTTCGCAGGTGAAGTTGCCCAGTTCAGCTACGGGTTTGGTTTTTATCAAGCATTTTGGTGATTTTAATACCCTTGTTATGGTTCGACATCACCCACTAACGTTCCCTAACCATTTTCGGTCGTATATATATCCCGTATATACTATAAAGCTTCAATAAAACGTAAACTTTAAAGGTCAAGAACATACCTTTTATACGTTCGGTGTGGTCGCGGTTTGCTTGGTTATCTCGTATATAGAAAATCTAATAATGGTTGGCTCGATTTTGGTCTTGGACGTCTCTCTCTCTCTCTCTCTCTCGGCCGAAATATGGTGTGTGTGTGTGTTTGGAGTGTGTTAGAGAATAAGATGGAAATGAAATGAGGGTTTAGGGTTTTAGCTTGTTTAGGGGATATTTATATCCCTTAAAGCCCATGGACCTAAGGCCCATTCTTATTTAACCCATCTCAATTAATCTAAGTCCATGATCCGTTCTTTACTCGATATTAATTAATTAATAACGCGAAATCACTAAACGTAACTTTCTTTATTCAACATTATAAATTTTAGGATGTTACAAAACGATAATACAATATTCTCTCATGTTTATAGCATTGTATTAAAGAAGTATAATACATATACGATCGTCCAAGGGGCAGAGCCCCTGGCTGGGGTCGAGCTGCCAGGTCAGCTTGGAAAAAGTTTATTTCCATTAACTGTCTTAACACATTTTTTCATTAGGTTTTTAATTTATTTTCTAAGCGAATTTAACTTTAGGCGAAGTTAAACCTTAAGCGAACTTAGCTTTAGGCGAAGTTACCAGCTAGGCGAACTTGGCCTTAGGCGAAGTTACCAGCTTGGCGAACTTGGCCTTAGGCGAAGTTATTAGTTAGGCGAACTTGGCCTTAGGCGAAGTTACCAGTTAGGCGAAGTTAAGCTTTGAAGGCGAAGTTAAGCTTTTGCAGGCGAAGTTATCAGTTTGCAGGCGAAGTTGCCCAGTTCGCAGGCGAAGTTGCCCAGTTCAGCTACGGGTTTGGTTTTTATCAAGCATTTTGGTGATTTTAATACCCTTGTTATGGTTCGACATCACCCACTAACGTTCCCTAACCATTTTCGGTCATATATATATCCCGTATATACTATAAAGCTTGGATCTTTAAGCTTAAGGACATTCAAAAGGCTAAACGTTCAATAAAAAGTAAACTTTAAAGGTCAAGAACATACCTTTTATACGTTCAGTGTGGTCGCGGTTTGCTTGGTTATCTCTTATATAGAAGATCTAATAATGGTTGGCTCGATTTTGGTCTTGGACGTCTCTCTCTCTCTCTCTCTCGGCCGAAATATGGTGTGTGTGTGTGTTTGGAGTGTGTTAGAGAATAAGATGGAAATGAAATGAGGGTTTAGGGTTTTAGCTTGGTTTAGGGGATATTTATATCCCTTAAAGCCCATGGACCTAAGGCCCATTCTTATTTAACCCATCTCAATTAATCTAAGTCCATGATCCGTTCTTTACTCGATATTAATTAATTAATAACGCGAAATCACTAAACGTAACTTTCTTTATTCAACATTATAAATTTTAGGATGTTACAAAACGATAATACAATATTCTCTCATGTTTATAGCATTGTATTAAAGAAGTATAATACATATACGATCGTCCAAGGGGCAGAGCCCCTGGCTGGGGTCGAGCTGCCAGGTCAGCTTGGAAAAAGTTTATTTCCATTAACTGTCTTAACACATTTTTTCATTAGGTTTTTAATTTATTTTCTAAGCGAACTTAACTTTAGGCGAAGTTAAACCTTAAGCGAACTTAGCTTTAGGCGAAGTTACCAGCTAGGCGAACTTGGCCTTAGGCGAAGTTACCAGCTTGGCGAACTTGGCATTAGGCGAAGTTATTAGTTAGGCGAACTTGGCCTTAGGCGAAGTTACCAGTTAGGCGAAGTTAAGCTTTGAAGGCGAAGTTAAGCTTTTGCAGGCGAAGTTATCAGTTTGCAGGCGAAGTTGCCCAGTTCGCAGGCGAAGTTGCCCAGTTCAGCTACGGGTTTGGTTTTTATCAAGCATTTTGGTGATTTTAATACCCTTGTTATGGTTCGACATCACCCACTAACGTTCCCTAACCATTTTCGGTCGTATATATATCCCGTATATACTATAAAGCTTGGATCTTTAAGCTTAAGGACATTCAAAAGGCTAAACGTTCAATAAAACGTAAACTTTAAAGGTCAAGAACATACCTTTTATACGTTCGGTGTGGTCGCGGTTTGCTTGGTTATCTCGTATATAGAAGATCTAATAATGGTTGGCTCGATTTTGGTCTTGGACGTCTCTCTCTCTCTCTCTCGGCCGAAATATGGTGTGTGTGTGTGTGTTTGGAGTGTGTTAGAGAATAAGATGGAAATGAAATGAGGGTTTAGGGTTTTAGCTTGGTTTAGGGGATATTTATATCCCTTAAAGCCCATGGACCTAAGGCCCATTCTTATTTAACCCATCTCAATTAATCTAAGTCCATGATCAGTTCTTTACTCGATATTAATTAATTAATAACGCGAAATCACTAAACGTAACTTTCTTTATTCAACATTATAAATTTTAGGATGTTACAAAACGATAATACAATATTCTCTCATGTTTATAGCATTGTATTAAAGAAGTATAATACATATACGATCGTCCAAGGGGCAGAGCCCCTGGCTGGGGTCGAGCTGCCAGGTCAGCTTGGAAAAAGTTTATTTCCATTAACTGTCTTAACACATTTTTTCATTAGGTTTTTAATTTATTTTCTAAGCGAACTTAACTTTAGGCGAAGTTAAACCTTAAGCGAACTTAGCTTTAGGCGAAGTTAAACCTTAAGCGAACTTAGCTTTAGGCGAAGTTACCAGCTAGGCGAACTTGGCCTTAGGCGAAGTTACCAGCTTGGCGAACTTGGCCTTAGGCGAAGTTATTAGTTAGGCGAACTTGGCCTTAGGCGAAGTTACCAGTTAGGCGAAGTTAAGCTTTGAAGGCGAAGTTAAGCTTTTGCAGGCGAAGTTATCAGTTTGCAGGCGAAGTTGCCCAGTTCGCAGGCGAAGTTGCCCAGTTCAGCTACGGGTTTGGTTTTTATCAAGCATTTTGGTGATTTTAATACCCTTGTTATGGTTCGACATCACCCACTAACGTTCCCTAACCATTTTCGGTCGTATATATATCCCGTATATACTATAAAGCTTGGATCTTTAAGCTTAAGGACATTCAAAAGGCTAAACGTTCAATAAAACGTAAACTTTAAAGGTCAAGAACATACCTTTTATACGTTCGGTGTGGTCGCGGTTTGCTTGGTTATCTCGTATATAGAAGATCTAATAATGGTTGGCTCGATTTTGGTCTTGGACGTCTCTCTCTCTCTCTCTCTCTCGGCCGAAATATGGTGTGTGTGTGTGTTTGGAGTGTGTTAGAGAATAAGATGGAAATGAAATGAGGGTTTAGGGTTTTAGCTTGGTTTAGGGGATATTTATATCCCTTAAAGCCCATGGACCTAAGGCCCATTCTTATTTAACCCATCTCAATTAATCTAAGTCCATGATCAGTTCTTTACTCGATATTAATTAATTAATAACGCGAAATCACTAAACGTAACTTTCTTTATTCAACATTATAAATTTTAGGATGTTACAAAACGATAATACAATATTCTCTCATGTTTATAGCATTGTATTAAAGAAGTATAATACATATACGATCGTCCAAGGGGCAGAGCCCCTGGCTGGGGTCGAGCTGCCAGGTCAGCTTGGAAAAAGTTTATTTCCATTAACTGTCTTAACACATTTTTTCATTAGGTTTTTAATTTATTTTCTAAGCGAACTTAACTTTAGGCGAAGTTAAACCTTAAGCGAACTTAGCTTTAGGCGAAGTTAAACCTTAAGCGAACTTAGCTTTAGGCGAAGTTACCAGCTAGGCGAACTTGGCCTTAGGCGAAGTTACCAGCTTGGCGAACTTGGCCTTAGGCGAAGTTATTAGTTAGGCGAACTTGGCCTTAGGCGAAGTTACCAGTTAGGCGAAGTTAAGCTTTGAAGGCGAAGTTAAGCTTTTGCAGGCGAAGTTATCAGTTTGCAGGCGAAGTTGCCCAGTTCGCAGGCGAAGTTGCCCAGTTCAGCTACGGGTTTGGTTTTTATCAAGCATTTTGGTGATTTTAATACCCTTGTTATGGTTCGACATCACCCACTAACGTTCCCTAACCATTTTCGGTCGTATATATATCCCGTATATACTATAAAGCTTGGATCTTTAAGCTTAAGGACATTCAAAAGGCTAAACGTTCAATAACACGTAAACTTTAAAGGTCAAGAACATACCTTTTATACGTTCGGTGTGGTCGCGGTTTGCTTGGTTATCTCGTATATAGAAGATCTAATAATGGTTGGCTCGATTTTGGTCTTGGACGTCTCTCTCTCTCTCTCTCTCTCGGCCGAAATATGGTGTGTGTGTGTGTTTGGAGTGTGTTAGAGAATAAGATGGAAATGAAATGAGGGTTTAGGGTTTTAGCTTGGTTTAGGGGATATTTATATCCCTTAAAGCCCATGGACCTAAGGCCCATTCTTATTTAACCCATCTCAATTAATCTAAGTCCATGATCAGTTCTTTACTCGATATTAATTAATTAATAACGCGAAATCACTAAACGTAACTTTCTTTATTCAACATTATAAATTTTAGGATGTTACAAAACGATAATACAATATTCTCTCATGTTTATAGCATTGTATTAAAGAAGTATAATACATATACGATCGTCCAAGGGGCAGAGCCCCTGGCTGGGGTCGAGCTGCCAGGTCAGCTTGGAAAAAGTTTATTTCCATTAACTGTCTTAACACATTTTTTCATTAGGTTTTTAATTTATTTTCTAAGCGAACTTAACTTTAGGCGAAGTTAAACCTTAAGCGAACTTAGCTTTAGGCGAAGTTAAACCTTAAGCGAACTTAGCTTTAGGCGAAGTTACCAGCTAGGCGAACTTGGCCTTAGGCGAAGTTACCAGCTTGGCGAACTTGGCCTTAGGCGAAGTTATTAGTTAGGCGAACTTGGCCTTAGGCGAAGTTACCAGTTAGGCGAAGTTAAGCTTTGAAGGCGAAGTTAAGCTTTTGCAGGCGAAGTTATCAGTTTGCAGGCGAAGTTGCCCAGTTCGCAGGCGAAGTTGCCCAGTTCAGCTACGGGTTTGGTTTTTATCAAGCATTTTGGTGATTTTAATACCCTTGTTATGGTTCGACATCACCCACTAACGTTCCCTAACCATTTTCGGTCGTATATATATCCCGTATATACTATAAAGCTTGGATCTTTAAGCTTAAGGACATTCAAAAGGCTAAACGTTCAATAAAACGTAAACTTTAATGGTCAAGAACATAAATTTTATACGTTCGGTGTGGTCGCGGTTTGCTTGGTTATCTCGTATATAGAAGATCTAATAATGGTTGGCTCGATTTTGGTCTTGGACGTCTCTCTCTCTCTCTCTCTCTCTCTCGGCCGAAATATGGTGTGTGTGTGTGTTTGGAGTGTGTTAGAGAATAAGATGGAAATGAAATGAGGGTTTAGGGTTTTAGCTTGGTTTAGGGGATATTTATATCCCTTAAAGCCCATGGACCTAAGGCCCATTCTTATTTAACCCATCTCAATTAATCTAAGTCCATGATCCGTTCTTTACTCGATATTAATTAATTAATAACGCGAAATCACTAAACATAACTTTCTTTATTCAACATTATAAATTTTAGGATGTTACAAAACGATAATACAATATTCTCTCATGTTTATAGCATTGTATTAAAGAAGCATAATACATATACGATCGTAAACCTGAAGTTTATGGATCATGATTATATAATGGCATGACCGGTTAGATCACACCGAGTCAATGATGTGAAATATATTGAAGAACCATTTGATTCTTCGTGATAATTGAACATGCAAAGTTTGCTCTCAAGGGAAATCAATTATTTACCAACTGAAAGAGGATGTGAATCCCTAGATGTTATGGAATTGAGAAAAGGATACACATATCCTAACATGATACCATTTAGTGTTTTGAAAATCGATGCATCGTCTAAATGGTTATCAAGATCGCAACTTCATGTTTGCATGATCTATGGCTTAGCTAATAAGATAGCAAGCATATTATTCCAGATTGGTATATTTACATTTGGTTATAATAATGAATTTGATTCTCAAGTTAATAATGATCATTGGAATAAGTGTTGAACTTCATAACATATTATTTTCTTACATAAATTGTATTGTTAAAGACGATTACTCAACGTCTATAATTCGTTGCAAAGGCAATCATCACGAGAGCAAAGGTTCATATTTGTATTTGAGTACATATGATTTTACTGTCTTTAAACTAATTCACATCAAGCCAACAAGTTATGATACTTCCTCCCCATTGCAATTGGTTTTTTTGTCAGTAACCAAATATTTCTCATCTAATTTTTCGTATGTGTTATATACTGAAATTAATCCACCACAAGACACAAAGATGAGAACACAAAGGAAGTTGGGAATATATGTCGGTATTAAATATTATATATGATTAAATACTTAGAGCCATTAATGAGATATTTGCTTATGGCTCATTAGTTTTCACTTTAGTGAATTAACATTCCCAACATTAGGGGGAGATTTAAAGCAGTTGGAAAACAAATTTAGTTTGAATGAGTTATCATTGATCCTCAAACTAAATTATATGAACTAAAAGTTCAAAGGATAATTCATGAATAAAGATCAACGAATGAATTACCAGACGATTCACTGACCAAAAGAGAGTGTCCAGCTAAGACACCTATACGAACTGCTAATGCTCCAATTAATAAATGTCCCAGAATGACAAACGCAAATTGATAATAATTCTAATGCACACTTGTATCGTGGTAGATTGATCGGTTCCAAAGTTAAAATTTCCTCGAAAATTGGAGCAAGTAATAAAGATGGTCAAGTCGAGGTGCAGTAAAAGGTCTCTTGAAAGAGATTAGACATGATGGTTCTTGAAGAACCTTAGGTACCTGAAAACAAAGAGCTCTCAATAAATTATACTGTATCATGTCTACAAAGATATATGGAATCGAAATAAAGTCGACGTCGTTATAATTTTATTTATATATATAATTAGCGATTGAAATGATGATGAGGATCAAGATTTCTAAATCTGTCTATAAAAAAATGATTGGCCAAAGTGGAAAAATGCAAACAGGGCAGAGTTGAATTCTCTAAATAACGGAAAGTTTGTTGGACCAGCAGTCCGTACAACTAAAGTTGTAAAATGTGTTAGATACAAACGGGTCTTGTATATGAGTTACGAAAATTCATCAAGTGATATAAAACAAAATTGGTGGCACAAGGATTTTGCAAATACCCATGATTGATTATAAGGAGACGCATTCTCCAATGGTGTAATAAATGACTTTCCGATACATAAATAGTCTGGTAATACAAAGAGAGAATTCTTATGCATTTAATAAAAATATTGTGATTCAGTTTATACTAAAAGTTTACAAGAAAGTCTCTGAAGGATTTGAATTATCTAATCATGTAAAGTAAGTTCTCGAGAACACAATGATTGTTGTGTATAGAGTCATATTTGAATACGTTACAATTATTGAATTTGTTGAACATAAATGGAACTCCTGAAGAGTTTCCTAAGGTAGTTGAATACTTGAAAAGTTAACTGATACATCTTTATGATGGAATTCTTGTGAATCAATAAGCATACACATAGAAGGAAATGTACATGATGAGTACAATATCTTAATAAACAAAGAAATTGTACAATGTGGATTTTTGATATGTGATACAAAATGATGTGTTAATGAGCAAGTTAACGCAACAAAAATCCTAGAAAAGTTAATGTGTATGCATAATTCGTCAAGTTGAAAGAAGTCCATGATGTATTGGTAAATGCATGGATTTAAGCTTATTACGTATGAACTAAATTATTTGGATTGAGCTTGACACAAATCAAGAGATATATTGATAAAGAAGGAGATATGTTATATATAATTAGCCATACATTTATCAAAATTTCAGTCTTAAAAAGGTTATTATAATCACAGTTTACAATGATGATGTACATATCACCGAGAGAAACTTATGAGCTTTTAAAAAGAAAATTCTTCTTAAAAGACATTGACACGGTGTGATTATTGTTTGACTTATACTTCGAGTATATGTGTAATTATATGTTTATAAATCCACCCAAGTGCATCTAGAAAATGCTAAGACATTTTACCATGCACAAATTTAATAGTTTTAGCATGTTAAAGGATGTCTAACAATGACTCTATATCATTGTCTATCTGACTATGAATATTACTGGTTCGGAAATACCATAATTAAATGCATATGTGCATTATGTCACACTTTTAGCTATATATGATTATTATTATTATTTTATTTATATTTATTGGCATCATGCTATGAGACATCAGAATGGGTTAAAACATGTATTTCAGGTATGAAAGATATGTGTTTGTATTTTACTAACCCATCAAAACAAGTTTGGTTAGTCTTGTTGATGCAGAGAAACACAATAGGATCATAGTGTTTACCAGGATCATGTTGTTTACTAGATGAAGCAATAGAAGTTTTCACGTGAAGATCATACAACATTATTCAACTTAAGGATTCAAATGCCAAGAGACGAAGACGCAAACGATTGACTACAAAAGTTTGGGGCAACTTTCACAGAAGATCCATATTTAGTTTTTTTTAACGGATATATAAATCAGGGGGAGACAATACACGCTGCACTCTTTTTCCCTTAGCTATGGTTTTGTCCCACTGGGTTTTCCTAGCAGCTTTTTAATGAGGCAGCATCTTCAAGCGTATTAAGTTAATAACCAAGGGGGAGTGTTATGAATATATATTTGTTATTATTATTATGGTTATCAACACCTAAAATAGACTAGTTTCTTCTACAAGTTTTCCTCTCCTATATATACTCTATTGTATCTCATTGTAATGCACACCATTAATGAAATCTTTATTTTTCTCTCCACATCTCCTTGTCATATTGTTTCAGCTATTAGGCTTGTTTCACAACACAAATAGCATTATTCTCGCGCACAATTATAGATATATTATGGTTTTGTTCATTGTTCTCAATAGTCATAATGTAATCGGACGGGTTAGTCAAAACAACACATAGCCGTTCCGATTAAGTCTATTTCAAATTGAAGAAACAAGATAATTAACATATTTTAGTAGTAAATTAGCTACTGCAACTTTGTAAATTTTACATAACATCTAATAATATAGTAATATTCAAAGATACATTTAGTTACATGATTATAATATTGAAAGGTACACAAACAATAAACAATCCCAAAAATATATAATTTCTGCATCAAATAGAAGTCAACATTCATGTGGACCCCACCTAGGAGATTTGTGTTTTGTGATCAAGACTACCATTCACCCCCGCAAGTTACCATAACCATAAGCTTGTAGGTCATGCTCGTATGGTTCTATCAAACTTACGGGTTTGATTATGTACACGTTCGACTACCATTACTAGTCAAGAGTATTAATGACATATAATTAATGACCTACCATTTGATATTATATCAAATTGGTTTGTGTGTGGTACGTATAGATGTGGGCGTTATGTTAGTTATTTTCAATGACCCAAAATGAATGGCTTTGATATACTTCTAATTAATGAGCTAGGTAGTCGTAAGTTGGTTTTATTTTGTCAAATCAAAATTTAAAGCGTAAAGTCACTAATTCATAACTAAGTTTTTTATGTGTTCTACCGAAGTTATTTAAATTAGTTTAATAAAGAAAAACCACTAAACTTTTTATTTGTATTACGAACTCTTTTATTTACGGTGAGATTAAAACTTAGTTAGCATTTGGTATATAGAAATGACTTGGAGAATGAAATGACTCATTGTAAGAATGAAAAAAAAGTAATATTTTGTTGCTTGATGGAATTAAATCAATGATTGGAGCATTCTCATCTAGATATGGCAGTGAAACCCGAACCCGATGGGAATACCCCGAAACCCAACATAGTTGATTTTGTAATTTTAGGGTTTGGGACGGGTTTGTTATTGGTTTTGAAATTTTTAGCGGATTTGTGATGGGTATGGGATTTCTAATATAACTGATTACCTGACTCAATTACCTGATAATATGGACTCATTTACCCGATTATGTATATATAATTATATACAATAACATAAAAGAAATACTATTTGCTTTAAATGTTCACAACGTTGAGTCTGGACTGTGGTGACGTTAATGTTAAAACGCAATGTTGCAAAAATCCTGACTAGGCATCAATTAATCCTCGATAATCGCTAGTCCTCACTTCACTAATTAATTTTGGGCTAGTCGGCTAATTAATCGGTCAATGGTCAAATCCGACCAAAATCAACGGAGTCCGATGAGATTCCAGCAGAAACCAACGATTTCCAGCAAGATTCCAACCAAAATATGTTTGTGTATGTATAAAACTGAAAATTACAAATAAAAATATGTGTGTGTATATATAAGACTGAAAAATATTCATTAAAATCCGATCAGATTAATTGCTAGTCCCCACCCGACTACCGACTAGCGATTTTTACAACACTGGTTAAAAGCATATTCAATGTATATATTGTATTATATTAATAACAATCAATCTATTAAAATAAACTAATGGGTATACCCAAAACCCGTGGGTATGCCCGATACCCGATGGGTAATTACCCGATAAATTCCCTACGGGTTTGGGACGGAATTTTATAATCGGGTATGGGTTTGGAATACCTAAACACGCCCCAAACCCGACCCATTACCATTCCTATTCTCATATCTTCACATAAATGTTGACTATTCACTTTTTGGTCTAAATCGCACAGAATTCCAATCTAGTTTCCGATTTTATTTAGTTTTCGATTTTGGTCAAAAATAAAAGAAAAAGAAAAAGAAAAAAGAAAAGAAGAAAAGAGACCTTTTAATCGAATAAGCCGAACAGATCAAAACCAAATAAATTAAGACCCTAGATTTGGATAGCAATATTTAGGGATGAGTATTGGGTCACTATTAAGTAGGACCCTTTGTGTATAAAGACGCTGAAAAGCAGGTATTTCGAAAGCCCATACTGAGCATCATCGCTAATTAATATGGGTCCCCATCACTATACATTATAGCCCACTTCAAAAATAACAAAGTGTGAAAGAATGTGTAAATGTAATTATGTAATTAGTAAACAAAGTAACTAGTCTATAGTTACCATATAATATCCCAACATCAAAGAAAGGTTGGTGGTTGATGGCGAGCGTAGGCACTGAATTACAGTGTCTCCTTTTGCATTAATGTCGTATAGAAATCGGTTGTATAATAGCCTACTTCAAATTCTTATTAAATCATTGCATACAACCGCTTATACGGTTCTTGTAATTCTCAATATGTCATTTGTTCTAAACAGAACAAGTTCATACGCGTGTGATGGAGGATTCATGAGAAAATCATCAAGTTATGTCAAAACCAAAAAGACTACTATCAATTTTTTTCTCAATTTTTTTTTAGTTCTAAAGTTAATATTGTAGAAAAACTATATAGTTTATGAAATTATATTTATATAACTCACAAAGGTACATATATGTATATTATACAAGATTCATATATGTATGTAGCTTACGAGTTACATGTACGTAACTTGGTAAAAAAAATTATTTCTGGACAAATATAAATATTTAATAAATCAAACGAGAAAATAAAATGTTTAAAAGTGGTTTCTTGAAGTTTTTAATTTTTTTTTTAAGTTTTCTCATTCTCTCTCTCGTTGAATATGTGTGTGTATATATATTTATTATCTATAAATACCTAGTGGATTCATATTTTAACCCATTAGATTTCAACTTATTCTCTAAGGGTTGTTTTATATTATTCGTTTCTAATATTTATATAATTTTTTGAATTTTAATTTTATTTATTGTACGGAAGTTAATTATATACTTAGGATTTGATAATGAAATGGTTTACCAAATAAATGAAATGTTATAATCCGGTTTAAAAGCTATATAGGTTTGGTGAGACCATGACCCGTTTATTTTTTTTACTATAAAATTGTTTTCTAATTATGAATAATATATTTTAAAAAAATCATATATTAAATTTTAGTATATCCCTATTTTATAGGATTTTCATATCAAATATTTGGTTAGATTAATTATTAATTTAATGAAATGTTATAACCCGTTTAATGACTATCTGGGTTTGGTGAGACCCATACCGAGAATTCAAGTTAAATGCATAAGAAACCTCAATTTACAAATAATGCAATTTGGTAACTTGAGAGAATGTAAAGGGCAACGAAAGAGCTTTTAAAGTTTTCGTTTATATATATAATAGATATATCTACATATTTATAGGTATCTATAAATAGCTAGTGGATTCATATTTTATACCATTAGATTTCAACTTATTCTCTCTCTCTACTTGCTCAAGGATATCTCTATTTCACGTGTTCTTTCGTTTTCACATATTGTTGGGCCCATGAGTCAAATTACTTTGTTTGATTATAGATTATCGTTGTTTAAAGGACTAGAATGAACGCTAAAGTGATAGAAGAGTCAAGATACCGTACTTTTTATGCAACGATATTGATGATGTTTTAAGATAAAATATATGTGTAAAGTTTGTGTTCAGTAAGTCGATAATCTGAAAAAGGTATTAAATATGACATGATGTAAACACGTTATCTCTATATACAATAATTTAGTTAACATCAAAGTATCATAATAGACATACGTGAGTGTTTTTTTCTTTTCTTTCTTGCTTTACCAAGGTAAATATATGATATATGTCGTTGTCGACCGCTTTATTACCATCAAAGCATCAAACTATTGCAATACATATACTTGAGCGTTTTTCTTTTACTTTCTTGCTTTATTAAGGTAAAAATATATGATATGTGTACTTGTCGTGAGTGTTTTTTTCTTTTCTTGCTTTACTAAGATAAGGTAAATATATATGATATATGTCCTTGTTGTTGAGTAATTAATAGTGTTTTTTTTATTAAAATATACAAATATAAAAGCCGTTTTGTTATAACTATTTTAATAATATGGGTATATATTAAGACGAAGTTGTTGATTATGGAATAGAAAAATGTATTTCAAGTGATTAAATAATGGTAAATATGTAATTAATATAAGGTCGGCTTTTATAAAGTGTCCCACTTGGTTTCTGTATTTCAACTCACGTCCACTTCGCAGATGTTAAGTCGGGACCTACACGTACACCCGGATAAGGATCAAATTAACGGTTTGTGACAAAACCAATAATCTAATTTAATAAATAATAATATTTTATAGGGACAGAAAATCATCAAGTATTAGGTCGGCAAATATCTCATTGATTATACTGGTTAATTGGGTGTGTTTTATAAGTGAGTGAATCCGAATACGACTTGTTTAATGTATGGGTTAACCCGTTTAAAAGTGACAAAGTTTGATACTTTTGTTGTTAGTTTTCTTTTTAATTATGAATTTCCTTTTTAAACTATTTACCACCATTTTACTTTATTTGCTACTCAAAACCAACCCTTGTCGATGTTTGTAGTTTCAGTAGTTCTCCATCATTTTCACATTCTCATTATCTAAGGGTTTCCATTTGGTTTACACAATAATCACGGGCTAAATTTTTTTTTAACGACCAACTAAGTAACGTCGGGTACTTCGTACGTGGCCCTCATTGGTTAAAGGTAGCCCGAGCCGGCCACTAGTCCAGACGGACGAAGCCCCTAGCGGTCCACCTATTGAGGGATTCACCGGATAAAACCCGACTTCCACGCCCGCCAAATGGCACGACAACGAGGAGCCAGTAAAACCGGGTGAGATCAGGACTCGAACCATAACAAGCCATGGTCATCCCTCATATCTCTCATATAAATTGGTGGTAGTGAGGTTTGAACCCCCTACATCTCACTAGTAAAGTGAGTGCTCTACCATTAAGCCACAACCAATTTATAATCACGGGCTAAATAAATAAACCCAGGTTTTTTCAAGTAAAAATGAGAGATAATAAGAAAAAACAAATTAAATGTTGTTAAATGAAAAAGAGATATTGATTTTTAATACCTTTAACTTTCATCTATTGGTTAATAATACTCACAACTTTATTTTTGTTACCTATCAATTCCAACTTTCATCATATTTTCCTGTATTATTCCTAGTCTAACGGAACACTAACCTAGTTAGTGTTTTGGACAAAAATGTCATAAAACTAGTTAAGGGGGGTGAAAAAGAAATTTCATTTGTTACATATACCCAAATTTACCTCCACCCCACACTAGATCAAGCACAGCCACTCCATCGTCGGTCATCAAACTACCACTACCACTAGACCTTTGGTTCATCAACACCAACCCACATGCAACATTTTCCCTCCCTTCTTTCATTTAAAACAACATGCACTCTATCTTTTCTTCATTTTCAAAACAAACTAACAAACACACATGTATCACGGGTCGAAGAGGGAAGGATGGAGGGAGAAAGTCAAAGCAGAGATGGTACCGACGGTGATTTTGAAACCGATTATCCGGCGAGAAGGATTGAGGTTCCAGCGGGTTCTAACGATTCGGCTTCTCCGACATATATATCATTCGTCAAAATTTGTATTTGTATTTGAATTCGTTTAACCGATTCATTTTGTATTTCGGATCCTCATTCATTAATAAAGTAGAGTATTTATTGAGTATTTGTGCATGTTATGTTGTTTGAATGCTATGTAATTATTACACGTTAAATTTCATGTATTTCGAACCATTGTGCACTCAAAATTCTGGATTTATGATATCGTCGCGTAGCGCGATGAACCTTAGCTAAGTCCATCGCGTAGCGCGACGGAGTCAGAAAATCCGCTAGTTCTTTCTTTATCGCGCTACACAACAGAGCCCCCTCTGGCTCGTCGTGATACGCAACCAAGGCATATGCTACAGATTTTTGGTTCAAAACTCAATTTTAATGTCTTTTAACACCAATTCAAACACATTCAAACGGATTTTAACTCATATTACTGTTGTAAAACATGTTTCAACTCAAAATATTATGTTTCAACTAAATTGATTAAGTTAATTGTCAATTCAAAGGTTTTATGATCACTTAAACACTCTTGACCAATTCAAATTAGCTTTGCAACTTCTTTGGCCTTGTTCAACTATAAATAGACATTCGTTTCTATGCATACAACTTTTCCACACCTCAATCCACAAAAATTGTTGTGTTATTCAAGCTAATTTTGTATTATTATAAAGTTTGACTTTCAAAAGTCAAACCATGAAGTTCAAGACTTTTTCTCTTTTTCTCTAGGTATGTTATATGTTTTTTTCCAGCGTATTCGGTTTGTTTAAAATAAAATACTTTGTCATAAGTGGTTGCTCTTCGAAAACGAACCCGACTCGTTTATGCACTTATTGGTTTCGGTTTAGTTATTTTTACTACTTAAACATCTAAAATTAATTCTTTATTCATATAATATGGAAATTATTTTTTTTTTCAAATCGGGAACGAACCCAACATAAAAAGTGAGTTCGGGTCCGACCAAAACCGAACCACTCGCTTAAACTCCTTTTGGGCCCTTTTAGGATTCTTCTTGAAATGAGCCCGACTTAATAACGCGACTAACAGTTATTATAACCCAACTTTCTTTTAAATAACTTAAAATTAACTCACTTATACATTTTATTTCAAAATATCTAAAACGGCAATTATAAAGAAAATATATATTTTTCTTTCAAATGTATAAAAACTCTAAATCGTGAACCAAATTCGTTTAATTCTTAAGTTTCATGTCATTTCCTTGAATCCTATTTTGAACCCAGAAATATTTTCTAGGGCCGTTGGTTGAACCTAACTTGTTTTAGCTCGCTTAAACGCGTAGTTCTTTTTTATTCGCTTACTTTAACAAGTGAGTTTTCTGTAACCCCTTTTTAATGTTTTACAATACTTTTGTGGTATATCACGTCACAAATGTTACCTTGTTAGTTAGCACTTGTTTACAAACCGTTTTGCATTATAACATTCGGGTTAATATTATTCTCTCATATTGTTTATGATACACACGTGAATTATGTGCAGCGTGTTTACTGTTTTTATAGTTAAAGAGACACATACGCAAACACATACACATAGTTGGGGGGGTGTCCGACATGACGTTTTGGGTCGCGTGACGCTTCAACTTTGGTTGTCATGCATGGTGGTTTTCATTCCCCTATTACTTCGGCTTCAGCTAAAGGAACCGGGGGGCGATATTATTTGCTTTCATTTACTTAATGCCAAAATATTTATTGGACGGTGATACTTGAATCACGCATTTTCACACACACACACACATAAAACTTATGAAAGCTTACTAGCATATATATTTTTTTTTGACAAATGTTATTATTTTTAACATGCTACAGGATGAAGTGCAAAGGGCAAGAAAACTAGATTGACCTTAGGTTTTATTTAAATGAAGGAAAATTGGATTTTAATAATCCCAACTTAATGCAGTTGGCCGATAATAATCCCAACTTTAAAAATAGCTGTCACTGGTCCCAACTTTCACACTATTTGTTTTTATTGGACCTCCGTTAAAAAAAACTTAACGACGTTAAGTTTTTTCCATATTTCAAACTGATATTTTAGGGCTTTTGCTCGGAATGAGGATACGAGTCGATTGATGTAAAACTTACCTCCAAACGACGTTTTAAGCAGCTTGATTTTTTTAATTAAAAGTTTAAACACCGGAATTGAAGCATCCTTTAGTCGTTTGGACCACCGTTTCGATGTAAGTTTTACATCAATCGACTCGTATCCTCATTCCGAGCAAAAGCCCTAAAATATCAGTTTGAAATTTAGAAAAAACTTAACGTCGTTAAGTTTTTTCTAACAGAGGTCCAATGAAAACAAATAGTGTGAAAGTTGGGACCAGTGACAGCTATTTTCAAAGTTGGGATTATTATAGGCCAACTACATTAAGTTGGGATTAATAAATCCAATTCGCCTTTATTATTTTTGAATAATAATTGTCTCTTTTTGATGTAATATTATTTGTCTTATTATTGAATCATTTGTGTACTTGCGAAGTTTATGGAATAATTAACATATTGTCACCATTAATAGCATTACGAGCTTATTAGTGATCTGTACGTTGCACTCGGGCGTATTTCGCTTAAAGTCGGGGTGTTACAATTTAGTTATGGTAATTAAAGAAAGATCTCAACAGTTCTTTATTTTGCCTATAGTCGCGACTAGGGTTCTGGCGACAAAGCCTATGCGACGATGCACAGTTTCTCCGACGAGAGAGTAGTCGAAGGGTGACAGGGAGTTGTCGATTATGGTATGGGAGACGACGGCGGAGTTGCTGGAAGAGCGGCTAAGCGAGGCGTATTTGAAGCCAGTGGTGGAGTGGTTGTGCTTAATCTAGTATGGGGTGGAGGCAAATTGGGGTATATGTTAAACAAATTAAATTTCTTTTTCACCCCTTCAACTAGTTTGAATGGCAGTTTTTGTCCAAAACATTAACGATGTTAGTGTTCCATTAGACGGGGAGCGAAACAGAAAAATAAGATGAATGTTGGGAGTAGTGGGTAACAAATCGAAAGCTCTAAGTGTTATCAGTCAATGAATAAAAGTTAGAAGTATTAAAAATCATTCTCCCATTAAAATTATTTGGTTAATTGGAGTCTTTTGATACTTAAATTGTTACTCAGTTATCATATGTTACTTATCCTACATATGAATATAAAATGGGTTAATTAGAAACATGAAATTAGCATAACATGATTTTAAATGTGTTTTTTGTTAATACTTTTGGCACAAATAAATACACAAATTATACGAATAATGTTTGGATTTACCTATTCATTCAACCAGTCAATCCAGCACACTTCGATTTTTCCAAATATCATGGATAAATTCGATGTATAGTAGCATACAGAATAGCTTAAATATTTTAACAACGTTAATGATTATTAATAAAAGGTGTGATGACATCCTTGTACCTTTTCTTCTTGGAAAGCTACAAATATTGCAAAATAATACATTCTAAAATCGTTTGGGTAGTCATCATCTGGAAACCACATAGAATTATAATTTGTTTTGAGACGTGACGGTTAGCTTTGAAAATGTTAAATCTTTTTTATTGGGTTGACAATATTGTTATAACGACATGAATGTTTTTTTATTATTATTATTATTATTTATTATTATTATTATGATAACTTATATACATTTACTTTTTATCTTTCTTGATTTACGGAAGCCATTTTTATCTTTCTTGATTTGTGAAGAGAGGACGAGAAAGGGAGTGTGTCCGCTAATTGCACATGGCTAGGCTAGCGGTCGACTGGTCGATGATTCACATAAAAAAAGTCAAATGCAGTCACACAATCGACTCAAATAACGAGTAACTTTATAATTATTAAACTTTTTTAATAGATTATTTGTTGTTTTGTATGCAACTCATGTTTTTTTGTTAAATATATTTACATCTAACTAGACGGATTAGCTTTTTCGCCTATTCCTGAATACTTAGACCATTTTCGTTGAAAGGACAATGATAAATGATATTGTAACCGGTTTACAACCTACTTGAAACTTTTGACACGGTCAAAATCGATCTAAACCGATTAAAACCCCCGTTTCAAACAAATCAAACTGAAGGCCCAGATTGTTGCTATTAGTTGATCCAAGAACAAAAGCAAACAAACTGATTTGGGAAGCAACTTGTCTCAACCAGTTTCTATTAAACAATAAACTTGACACACTCATGGCCCATTGAAAGTTCTTTTAAGTTTTAACCCATTTTACCAACCACAAAAACATTTCCGAAAAAAAAAGAAAGAATTGTTGCCAGCTATTTCTCAGTGCAATTTAATTTTGTAAAATAATTACTGTTATAAAATTAAAAAACACAATATTACAGAACAATTATATAGAAGATATAACATAATTAACTTATAAAAGTGAAATACTACTGCACAATAACAACATTCTTTATGCCTTCTCTTCAGCAGCATACAATGCCTTGATTTCTTCCACGTCATCATAGCTTCCCAAGAATATCGGAGACCGTTCATGTATCTTCTTTGGGACCAAATCAAGAGCCTGCAAATCAAATTTGTTTAAAAATATTTCATTTGGCCCGTTAACATAAAATGTAACCCGAATGCTCAAATTACCCGTTCTTTGCCCGTAAACGACTGTCCTCCGGCTTGTTCCATCAAGAATGGCATAGGAAACACTTCGTAGAGAACCCTGTTTTAATATGCATTTATGTTTAGACCAATACCTTTTTTTATAAATCATATTATCATTTATAGAAAAATAAACTATAAAGGTTGGTTTTAATGTCAGTTCGGTTATGAAGTAACTAAAAAAATATCTAAAATATTAGATAAATTGTACCTTAGTTTTCCATTCGGGCTTTTCTTATCAGCAGGGTACAAAAACACGCCCCCGTAGAGTAAGGTACGATGAACATCAGCAACCATACTGTAACAGACAGTTAGAAAACAGAATTTAAAAAACACTAAATAAAAACAAGACAAAATTGCTGTTCCTTAAAATCTCCAAAAAGACTTGAATAGTTACATGACATAAATGCATGTGGCTAATTTAATGACATTTTTTCATTAAAATTATGAAAGATGAAATAATAATAATAATAATAATAATAATAATAATAAGCAAGTACCTTCCAATGTATCTTAGAGATTTTGCAGGTGAACCATCTGTTGGAAACTTGCATTTTTCCACAAACCTGTAATGCAAAAATAGTTATATAAAAGAAATAAATAAACAATTGAAAAGACACCAACGCGAAGGGAAAATGTAACATGATCAACATACTTTGCAGTAGGACCATCCCAGTTCTTAGCATTTCCTTCATTAACAGAATAAATCTTTCCTTTCTTCGGGATCTGTATAGGAAAGTGTTAGTTACAAATAGAAAATATATATTAATCTGCATATACATGTATATATACAATACACTCACATATATACATATATACTTACCTTAATGTCAGGGTGGGTAAGTATAAACTCCCCTAAAGATGGATCAAGAGTAAATCCATTCACACCAGATCCAGTGCTTAACACAAGCTGAAAATATATGTAATAAATTAATTAACGAAATAAGGTTCAAGTCAGCAATAGATTAGTCCAAAGCTTCACATAACATTTGTTAAACGAGTCATTTCTCACCGTGCAAGAGCTACCGTACATGCAGTTTCCAGCAGCCAGCATATTCTTGCCGGGCTGAAGAACATCTTCTAAACGGGCCTCATCGCTATCTTAATCATGTAAATCCCAAATATCTAGACGAAATGAATTCAAAATATATGGAAATGAATTCATAAGATATATAAACATGAAAAGTAATTTAGGTTAGATGAGTGTCGAATGTCATACGGTTCCAATGGAAACGCCACAGTCAATGTTGGAAGATCCATCCAACGGGTCGAAAACAACACAATACCTGTATAGTTTGCATATAAATTTCTTGAAACAAATAGAGTTAAAAGAAAATTAGTCATAAAGGAGATTAAAACTTTGGTCTCACTTTCCACGCTTGGTTGGTTCTACGATTATTGCTTCCTCGTCCTCTTCAGAAACAAGTATGCACTAACAAAGAGGGATTAAAATGGTTAACAAAGAAACAGTAAAAAGTTTTTTTTTAGAAGTTAAAAACGGTTAACAGGCCGACACTCACTGTTCTGCCACTGCTGACCAAAGCCTTCACAAAAACTTCATTTGACAAAACATCCAATTTCTTCTGTTCTTCTCCCTGAAGCAAAAACAGGCACCAATGAATGTTAAATAACTAGTCACAGGCCCACATTGCATTAAAACTTAAAAATATGCTGTGGTGACCTACAACTCATTTGTCATGTTTGACCCATTTGACCCGTTTCCAATTATCTAAATATTTTGTCTTGGCCCGTTTGAGATATCACATAAACGAAATCAACCCATTAATAGGTAAACGGGTCAAAAACTCCACCTCTAAACAAGTGTTCTATTATTAACTTGCCTGCACGTTGGTCTCTCCAGCAAGTCCAATGAGTTTTGCCAATCCTGCCTGCACGAGCAAACATTAAACTATAAGAATAACTTTTAGTTAATTAGTTCATTTTTTTTATAAATTAGCACATTAACTTTGGAAGTAAAACATACTAGCTTATCATGGTAAGTTTAACTAGATGCTAGTCACTAATCACTAGCAATCGTTTCGGACTATGATATTATTATGGAAAAATAATGTTGCTACAAAAATCCGTGTAGTTGAACTTGGGCCTTTGTAAGCAACAAAGTGACCCGTTGAAGGAGTCTCGAGGCCAAAGCCTCTGGATCACACTCTGATGATCAAGTCAGTATATACAGGTATAGACGTATCAAACAAAATTTGTGAATTCGAATTATGTGAACGAGTCATGTGGGGCCCCTTGGAAAATGTGGTCTTTCCTTTCTTTTCTTCGCAAGGGGTAGTGGGTCGTGTTTGGTTTTTATTGTGATAACAATGCTTGACTATGTTGATTTCATAATGTTGACAGTAACCCTTATATTGGGACCATCTAGTCCAACATAGGTTTAGCCCACTCTCCCTTCTAAAGCAATCTCATTTTCAAAAGGTCCATTCTATTCACATATTTATGTTTGATACGTCTATACATGTATACTGTGCTGGCCCCTTCTTTACGAAAAACAAGCGGTCTCTTAGGCTCCCTAAAACTTTCGGGCCCCTTAAAAGAACTTATATGTAATATATAATTTTGACAAATAATTTCGTCATAGTTTAACGGTAAAGCATGACACTGTGATCCTAGAGGCGAGGGTCAAGTCTCTACGAGTCTACGTCCACACAGTTTAAGATTTTGTATGTTTTTGACACAAAATATGACAAAATCCAACTTTATGTACGGGACGTATCCAACTCTAAAGTAGCGGAACAAGCGTAAGAAAGAGTTCAATTTTCTTTATGGACCAATGACCCAACTTTACTTGCGATAAAAAGATTGTCGAGTGTAAGAAATCTATTTTTTGTCGGAAATCGAAAGTACTAATTTTTACAAAGGGCCCACAGTTTTTTGTTCGGTTTAGGCCTCAAAATGGTTAAGCCGCACCTGGATACTCCGGCCCGAAGTGGACCCAACTCCGGCTATGAGGATTTGTATCAACAAATCCTAAAACCAAAAATCAATGTAATTAAAAGCAGTAAACATTTAACAATTAGCACCGCCAAATTCGGTTTCTTTATAGTGAAGAAACCATAATATTGAAATATACAAGAACATAAAAAATCACAATTTGGACAAACTAAGTTAACTCAAAATGAAGTTGAATAAGAATAAATTGGTTGTTAATATATATTAATCAGAACACAATTGTACGTTTTAAAAATGAGAGTAAGTAACAAGATGACCTTATTAACAGCAGCACAGACGAACTTGCAGCCGAGAACAATGTGACTAAGCAAAATACTAAAGTCGCCACGCGACTCGGGGTGCTTGGATTGTTCGTTGAGTACGAACCGGGTTATGGTCATCAAGTCCGTACGGAAAGCATCGGCGGCATGATCCATCTTATCTTTCTTTCTTTCTTTCTTTCTCTGGCGTTGAAGTTGTGTGTTGACAAGTATTATTAATTTGTTAAAAAGAGTCGGAATAATAATAATAATAATAATAATAATAATAATAGTAATACTATAAAGGAGATTGGATTTCATTGGTTGACAAAATAACGCATATCAAGGTGAAGTTGAAGATAATATATGGGATTTTATTATGTGTGCGTGAATATATATGATCGGGATGAGGTTTATTATGTGTGCGTGAATATATATGATCGGGATGAGGTTTATCTTCATACTATTCGTGTGAACACTAATATGAATAAGATTTAATTTCATACTATTCGTATAGTGCCCTTCATTTTAACTTTCAAACGAGATAGTCATTGATTCTCAATTGATTATATTTATATGAACCAGGTTATAACCCGTGCACTACACGGGATTTGATAAAAAAAACAAAACTTAACTCATTAATTAAATAAAACCCATTTAATAACATATGAAGACAAAAAATAAAGTGCACAATTACTAAAATTAAATTCAAAAAAAAAAATAAAACGTAGGAGTCAACCAAGCCCGACCTGATCCGCTTGTATCATAGTGACTCTTAAGAAGCACGAGGACTTTTCATTTAATGCCGTTCGAGTCAAAAAGGTTTGACCGACCCGTTTGACCCAATCTATTTGATTTTCAACAGACTTTTAAATAAACGCAAATTAAAAAAAAGAAAAAAAAGAAAAATTGGTTAGACCTACATTAATTTAGCACGTTTAAGTTGGTAAATAAAACATATAGTTTTGTTTTCGAACCTTGAGCAAATAAAAAATAAACCAACATACTACCACCATTATCACTTCCGATAAGGCAATGAGATAGCACATTAGGAGCACTTGTGTGTAGAAAAGCTATGAAATTGTTGGCAGCCCATGTTTACCAAATCCAATCCCATTAGCAGGTCTATCAGATGTAGTCAAAACTTTGGTTTGACACGTAACTAACTAACTAACCCAAATATACATATTAGCATACTTTGCCTATAAACTTCTGTTCAAGCTCCTTCCAATCATCCAAACAACCTACATGTAATAGAATTACAAAAAAAATGAGTTAAATGTCATTTTAGTACCTGTGGTTTGTCCAATTACGCAACTTTGGTACCACTTTTTAATTTAATGCAAATGGCTACCAAACATTTCTAAAACTTGCAAATTAAGTACTTTTTATAACCCCGTTTATATTAGTCCGTTAAGTCAGGGGCTCTTGATGTTTATCAGATGTTTGAAACATGTTAAAAAAATAAAATATGAGACCTATGCTGAAACTAATTACAAACCTCAAAGGCTTAAATCCAACAACATACTCAACAAAGAGCATAATGGATGTTGCATCAATTCTGGTATGAATTCAAGAATCCTAGAAAAAGAGTAGGCTCGGGCAATAGCAGGTTGTTATTCGGGACCTAAACACACACTTAGGTTGGGAATAAATTATATTTAAGTAAACCATATAACAGTATGTTACCTTGTCGGGTATAAGGTTGTCATGGTGGAGAATGAAGCCACGCATTTGCTCTGTATTGATCAAGATCAGCAGCATTTAAGGTCATATTTCCTTCAAAAGAAACAAGCATCTAAACTATATAGACAACTTCACTTAGACATAGAGTAAGATAAAGATCAAAATGAAAGATGATTAAAAGTGTCGGCTGGTGTCTAGGCTTTCTGAGGATACAACCTGATAATCCTCAAGTAGTCCAAAACTGCAAACACATTTAGCTAAACGGGTTGGGTTCGGGTTGACTTGTATATACATATATTTTTCAATTATTTTTATAATGTGGTTTATGTCATAATTCATTACAATGGGTCAATGGCTGCCATTGGCTTGGTATTCTTAAGTAAAAATCATCAAAAATTAAATAACTTTTATAAACAGAAAGTAATAGTTTTATATACATTACTATTCAGTTTTAACAGACAGCTTGAATACGGCAATTGATTGTGGCAGAATGAAACCACCGGACATATTTAGAGAAATGGGTTTGAAGAAGCAACTACTCAGTTGGAGGGAACAGGTTTCAACCTGTTCGGAGAATTGTTGAGTACGCTCTCCACAGTGAGGAAGCCATGTGTCAGAACAAAAAGATAGTGCAAATAAAAGGAGAGGCTGGTGTATGGGTTAGAGTAATAAAATTAATAAAATTTGATAGCAAAAAAATATATATTATATTTGAATACTTATATTTGCAATTTACGTATTAATTTACATTTTGCAACTTACAAACATTAGTATACTAAATCGTACAAAATCTTTTCCTATTTCAATCAGAACATGCTACTTAAAAAAATCTCTATCAACTGGGATATCATCCGCTTTTGCTTTTCGTTCACAATTTATACAACTTCAAGTCACAATTAAAGTTACAATAAAATATCTAAATAAACAAACGAAATGGTGAATGGAGAACCAGGAGGGGTCTTGCAACACATGTTGTGATTGCCGATATTAATTGTTCATGTAATTATGATAATTAAACCTCACATATACTTCAGTTTTGCAAAACTTGGTGCATATTAAAGATGACATTATTTGGTTGCAATGAGAAACCTAACTAAGCTCAATGCAATCGTGTATGCAAGTGACTTTCAAATGAGCAATATCACCACTGTCATGTAACAGCAGTTGAGACATTTAAAGCATATAGGGATACATTATTATTAATGTAATAAGTCAATAGATAATGAGTCTTCATTTCTTCAATAATCACAAGTAAAGAAAAATTAAAAAGCAGTGGGTAACCTTGACTCGTTTACTAATATGATAGAGTTTGGCCCGTCCACTGGCTCATTCCAACTGCTTTCTTCTCGTCACAAGATCGAAAGAATATATGGCTGTTGAACATATAGAGTTATACGGTTTTGCTAGTTGTAATTATTATTTATCAAGCATGCTTACCTGTAGATGAAGCAATGCCCAAAAGACTGCCACAAGTGAGGCACGCCATGACAGTTGAATCATCCATCCTATCATTGGACATGAAAGAAATTAACACGAGTTGCAAAATATAACTTACTTCATCTTTTTGTTATTGCAAAAGTGAATTTTTTTTTTACCAAATTTGAAAGCATGTTACATATAACAGAGTACAAAATTGTTACCTATGGGATTTCCAATACGATTGCAAGCTATCATAAGCAGAAAAGCTAAAAGCAATACTTGGTCCAACACCATGTATGAATCATAAATAGTTAATGTTGTAATTAAGATAACAAACATTAATATAACAATAACCTAAATCTTAAAATGGTTCAAACTTCAGCTTCAAAATCCAAATCATGAGCAATTTAGAAGGGTATTCGCTAAAAGTACACATTTGGTGATTTTAACCTGCTCCCTATTTATCTACTTTTAACCAACTTGACCGGTTAGGATCATATACTTACGTCCAACCTAGATTGTCTTTGTATGCGATCAAAAGTAGATCACATATCAATTATCAAATGTAACTTTCTCTGTATTTTTGTGCATGACACCTGTCCAAAAAATGGTTTTAGGTCATAAACAGCTTACATAGGGTCAGTTAAAACCTTTTGAATATCCAAAGTTTATTTAAAATGCCTAAGTCTTCTTTTATAGATGCATTTAGACTAATTCTAATATGTTTTTCAACTTTTCATAATTTTTACCCAAATAACAGTTTGTTTTTTTACAGTTTTACCAGGAGATTAACAAATAAGGATATAAAAAATTGCTTTCTTTTGAGATTTGAACTAAATACTCCCAGCTTACTAAACATGTGCTCTAACCATCTGAGCTGTGAAAGCAAGTTAACTTACATACCCTATCATATGTCCTTTTTTTGGATTATGACCCATTTTCCTATGAATGAATGATGTTATATCAGTTGAACAAAAAAACATGTACAGTTCTCAAAATGGATGAAACATTTATGAGAATACTTATATCAAATAAAAAAGAATGAGGCGTGGGAGGTTAAACCCGTTCTTTACGTTCTATACCAAAGTGAAGCCACGTGTCAGAATTACAGGGCTGTGAAAATAAAAGGAGGGGTTTTTATGTGCATGACACCGTCCAAAAAGAACTTTGTTTTAATGTGGTTTTATTACATTAGTAGATTGTCTTATCTTTCAATTTCATGCGTATGTTAAGTATACTTCAATTTTAAGAACAAAATTTTCCAAAGACGTTTGTGCCTTTTCTTATAAATTATAGTTTGAAATCATCGGTATATAATCCTTATCATTTTACTTCCAAAACCATCTCTTTCAAATCTTACTTAGCACAATAAATTTAATAAATCTTAATATTCATACAAAAACTTGTTACTTGTGTCTAACTCTGTAAAGAATGTTATACAATCGAATGATTTTGACACCAACAACTAGTAAATTAAATATGTTTCACAAGGGAATGTTTAAAGGGTAACTCCTATTTATCC
The DNA here is from genome assembly GCF_021521415.1 of Bidens hawaiensis. Lineage (NCBI taxonomy): Eukaryota > Viridiplantae > Streptophyta > Magnoliopsida > Asterales > Asteraceae > Bidens > Bidens hawaiensis. The sequence continues at coordinate 4,604 of NW_027496267.1, read as the reverse complement.
TATGCATGATTCAAATGTCAAGGTGTCATTGGATAATTTGTGTGTTTTGATCGATCTTCATTTATGTGGGGGATTGTTGGAAATTTAGTACAATGGGTTTCCACTAACTAAAAACCCACTAATTATGATGAATGTGATGTCGATGCTCTCAAGTTGACAGGTTGGACTGGTTTTTAGGAACTTGCTATTTCTAGTGGGCATTTGTTACATCTCTTATGTAAATATATAAGAGCATTCACATCCCATTTCATATATTTTTCTTATAATTTAGCTAAAAAACACCATTCCATAAATTTATTTATCATTTTTCAAAATTCTTCCATATTCTATTCCCTATTCATATCATAAATTAATTCTTTATTATTTTTTTCTCTTTTATCTTATTATATAGTAAATGATGATTGGGAGATATGTGATATATTATATGGTATGGATAAAAAATGAGTCACTATATTTAGGGATTTACTTTAGTTGTCATATAACCCATCCATATAATGGGGAATAGATTGGAGAGGTGATTTTGATAATTTTTTAAAATTTACTCTAAATTATATGGGTTTGACAACTTTAGAGAATGGGTTGAGAATGCTCTAACAAATATTTTCTTAATTTTATATAAAGAATTTGAGTTTATTATTTCTTTTAACTCTTGTTTTAATAATCAAACGTCTTGTTTTCTCTTGCATTTAACTTGTTTCTAATTTAGATTAAAAGACTTTTAAGATGGACTCTTGGTCTCATTTTATGATTATAAAATAGTCATGTAGTTCATTTTATCAAGTGGAAAAACGAGGAAAGATAGTAATATCAAGAGTATCTTGGTGTTGAGCTCCATATAATTGATAGATATTATCTCAAATTCTTCAACCATTTTGTTCATCCTTTCTACCATTCTAAATATATGAATTATTTGGTGATACCTTGGGTGCGTGGATATCTCTGGCAGTACACATACTGTTCCGATTGTTGTATCCTGGAAGATAGACGTGCTCGTTTTTAAGAAGCGCGGAATCTATTTTAAGGGAATCGTGTTAAACACGTGCCTCAACCATAATTGTCAACGTCGTTTGCTCGGTATTGTAGTTAAATGAGTTGGATTCAAGAAGATGAAGGTGAAGATGCTTACCGTGCGGACGACTTGAGTTAACCGATTTCTATTAAAGTTTTTACCAACAAATCGGTTTGAATCATTTACAATGTCTATTCTCATTTTGGTTTGTACATGTTATTGCACTACAATATTTCCCTTGTAAAACGAGAGTTTCGTTATTATTATTTTACTTGTGTTAATAAAAGGTAACCCCCCCCCATTCTTACATTTTTTTTCATTAAGGTTACGTATTAAGATTGTAAGTAAGCTGCTGCCCAAGTGGCCAATTATATATTCATGTCATGAAAACATATTTTGGTAAACAAAATACAACATGACGAACATGACGTGAAGTTTAAAACTTAAATCTAAAAAAAAAAAGACACTAGACTTATGAGATATGTTTGTTGCTTGACATGTTTACGGTTGATGTTGGTATAAATGATACGTGACACATGCTTTGTTGACATACATGATAGTCTGAATATACGATAAATCTTAAGGAAAAAATCTCCATTATGGCATTATCCATGGTCACATGCCTTTAGTCGAATTGCACGATTTCCACATAATAATTAGGTGAGAGGTTGTCTATCATTCAAAAAAATTATTATATATCTATCTTATTGAATTTGGTTAGTATCATGTCCTTTTATCCTCCAAAGCATATTAGTTTCTGTTTTTATGAAGTGAATTTGACTTGGTTGGCATAATGGCATGAGTGTTGAAGTTTAGTAACAATTTTTGAATCTCAAATGGACTTGTTAAAGTAAAAATTGCAAGTTTGAAACTCTTTTAAATGATATGTGAGTTCTTTTGATTTCAAGTGTGTGTTCTTGCTTGTAATGGTTTTAATCATGCAACTCTTTTAACCACCAACTTCTTTGATTCGGGAGTGTCTATAAGCAACAAATGCAAGCTTTTGAAGTTTGATAAATTTAGTTATCTCTGTAGTGCTTTATGTAATTGATTCAACATAAAAAAAAGAGAAATCTGCATTTTGTCTCCCTGGTATATGGACCAATTCTACAGGTTTGACATTGAAAATGATTTTGTGAACTTTGGACCATCGTGATATTTGGGCGGGTCAATCTGACTCCTTCCGTTAAATATTTTCGTTTATTTGCAGGGTATTTTAGACTTTTTACAAATGTAATTTTGGCCAGTCACATATGTGCCCCTCTGTTAGTTATATTTTTTAAAAGCTTGAAAAAACCAGCTTGCCGGGATAAATGACAGTCCGACCACCGGGTATTATCTTCTTCCTCCTTCCTCCATACTCTTCCCCCTTCTCCACCCTCCTTCCTCCCTCTTTCCATCCTTCGTTTCTTACCCAACTCAATCACCACAATTTCTTTACAATTTCCCCACTATATATATATATATATATATATACACGACCATCACCACAATACCCATCACCAACACCATCACCGACGCCCGTCACCAACACCATCGCCGACGCCTGTCACCATCACCGACGCCCGTCGCCATTCCCATCCACATCCGACGCCACCACCGACGCCGAGCCGCCATCCAGCCGCCATCCCATCCACATCCGACGCCGCCATGGTTTTCGTGTTCATGATTCGGTTCACATGTTTAATAGGAGTCCCACTAGCAATAGGTCTCTGAATCCGATTTCGGATTCGTCAAATTTCCGTCCGCGTTGTGGTTAATGTCGCCGGTGTAGTCCGGTTGGCGTTCCGTAGAACGTGGAATGTCGACCCGCTTCTCCTACCGTAGTGTTCGGGGTTTTCGGGTTCGACTTCGGCGCGTAAAATCCCGAAGATTATAATTCGGGTGTTTTGATATATGTGTTTATGTATTGTGTAATATATATAAAAGAATGGTTGTGTTCATTGTGTGTTCGGGCTCGGGTTTGGGGATAGCTAGCCGGCTCGTCGTTTTTTAGCTAAAATTACAATAAAAAACGAGCCGTTTCGTCGTTTTTTAGTGAAAAGCTTGTTAAAAAATGACCCATTTCGTCGTTTTTGAACAACAAGTTTGTTAAAAAACGACCCGTTTCGTCGTTTTTTAGTGATAAGTTTGTTAAAAAACGAGCCGGTTCATCGTTTTTGAACAAAAAGTTTGTTAAAAAACGACCCGTTTCGTTGTTTTTAGTGAAAAGTTTGTTAAAAAACGAGCCGGTTCGTCATTTTTGAACAAAAGGTTTTTAAAAAACGAGCCGGTTCGTCGTTTTTTAGCTAAAATTACAATAAAAAACGAGCTGTTTCGTCTTTTTTTAGTGACAAGTTTGTTAAAAAACGACCCGTTTCGTCGTTTTTGAACAACAAGTTTGTTAAAAAACGACCCGTTTCGTCGTTTTTTAGTGAAAAGTTTGTTAAAAAACGAGCCGGTTCATCGTTTTTGAACAAAAAGTTTGTTAAAAAACGACCCGTTTCGTTGTTTTTAGTGAAAAGTTTGTTAAAAAACGAGCCGGTTCATCGTTTTTGAACAAAAGGTTTTTAAAAAACGAGCCGGTTCGTCGTTTTTTAGCTAAAATTACAATAAAAAATGAGCCGTTTCGTCTTTTTTTAGTGAAAAGTTTGTTAAAAAACGACCCGTTTCGTCGTTTTTGAACAAAAAGTTTGTTAAAAAACAACCCGTTTCGTCGTTTTTTAGTGAAAAGTTTGTTACAAAACGAGCTGGTTCGTCGTTTTCGGACTCGTTTCGTCGTTTAAAAATATTATATACAGTATGTATATATATATATGCAGCATATATATATATGCAGCATATATATATATGCAGCATATATATACACAATATATATATATACTATACGGCATACATACAGAACATATATACAACATACATATACAGCACATTGTGGTACTTAATATATATTAGATATTGTGTAGTTTTATTAAATGGTAGCTCAGTTCAACTGGTTTGTGTTGTTTGTTGTTAAACCGGGGGTCCGGGGTTTGAACCCCACCCACTACACAAAATTTGGATATTTAGTTTTAGGTTTAATTATAGACTCAGGGGTAAAAAGGTAATTTCACCGTTTTTTGGTCAGTCAACTTACGGTCAACTGACGGCAAGGAATCAGATTGATCCGCCCAAATATCACGATGGTCCAAAGTTCACAAAATCATTTTCAATGTCCAACCTGTAGAATTGGTCTATATACCAGGAAGACAAATTACAGAATTCTCTAAAAGAAACACATAACCTAGCTTTAAAAAGGGTAGTTGTAGGATGTGATTGTGCAAGGTGTTTGAATTCTTTGTTTTAGCAGATCACATGTTGAAAATAAATACACACAAGTTATGTCAAATATCGGAGAATTTGGAATTTAAATAAAGTCTTTTTTTTCTTATGATAAATTGAAAAAAAAAAATATATCAAATGCATCAAACATCGGTAGTAGTGAAGAAGAAATCGCTACTTTCCTGATGAAAATATGCCTAGGGGTTGCTAAGGAGCTTCTTGAGGACGGCTTATTCTTGAATGGATGGAAAGGCATCCAACTAAAAAACGATTAGAGTTGGTAGAGATTAATAAA